>NC_091562.1:41424507-41437007 GCF_042767895.1 Penaeus vannamei
CAAAGCCCATAGTCTCTTGCGCTGAGAGAAGAAAAAAAATATAAAAAAATAAAAAATAAATAAAAATGAAATTATATTTTCTTTCCAGACTTGAGGAAATGTATTTAGAAAAAATCTTCCTTCGGGACATTAACATCTTTCACATCAGTTATATTTGGAGATGATATTAAAACCGATAAAATTACCTTTTAAAGTTTTGCTCAATCAGAGTGGAAGAGAGGGGGGGAGGAGGGCGGAGGTCGAGGGTTGAGAAAAAGAAACGTTATTAAAGGGATAGGTACGAAAGAGGGACATAGAGGACGAGAGAGAGAGAGAGAAGAGAGAGAGAGAGAGAGAGAGAGAGAGAGAGAGAGAGAGAGAGAGAGAGGGGGGGGGGGGAAGAGAGAGAGAGAGAGACAGACAGACAGAGACAGAGACTGAAACAGACAGACAGAGAGGCGGGGAGAGGGAGAGAGAGAATGAAAGAGACAGATACAGATAGACAGACAAACAGCAAAAAAAGAGAAAAAGAGACAGAGACAGAGACAGAGAGAAAAAGAAAGACAGACAGGCAAACAGACAGACAGACAGAAAGGAGAAAGAGAAAGCTAAACCATGTTTTGAGAGAGAGAGAGACAGACGAACAGAAAGAGAGGGGGGAGAGGGAGAGAGAGAGTGAAAGAGACAGATACAGATAGACAGACAAACAGCAGACAAAGAAAAAGAAAGACAGAGACAGAGAGAGAGAGAAAGAAAGGCAGGCAAACAGACAGACAGACAGAAAGGAGAAAGAGAAAGCTAAACCATGTTTTGAGAGAGATAGACAGACGGACAGAAAGAGAGGGGGGGAGAGGGAGAGAGAGAGTGAAAGAGACAGAAACAGACAGGCAGTCAAACAGCAGACAAAGAAAAAGAAAGACAGAGACAGAGAGAGAATCAGAGAGAGAAAGAAAGACAGACAGGCAAACAGACAGACAGACAGAAAGGAGAAAGCTAAACCATGTTTTGAGAGAGAGAGAGACAGACGGACAGAAAGAGAGGCGGGGAGAAGGGAGAGACAGAAACAGACAGGCAGTCAAACAGCAGACAAAGAAAAAGAAAGACAGAGACAGAGAGAGAATCAGAGAGAGAGAGAAAGAAAGACAGGTAAACAGACAGACAGACAGAAAGGAGAAAGAGAAAGCTAAGCCATGTTTTGAGAGAGAGAGAGACAGACGGACAGAAAGAGAGGAGGGAGAGGGAGAGAGAGAATGAAAGAGACAGAAACAGACAGGCCGTCAAACAGCAGACAAAGAAAAAGAAAGACAGAGACAGAGAGAGAAAGAAAGAAAGACAGGCAAACAGACAGACAGACAGAAAGGAGAAAGAGAAAGCTAAACCATTTTTTGAGAGAGAGAGAGAGACAGACGGACAGAAAGAGAGGCGGGGAGAGGGAGAGAGAGAGAATGAAAGAGACAGATACAGATAGACAGACAAACAGCAAACAAAGAGAAAAAGAGACAGAGACAGAGACAAAGAGAGAGAGAAAGAAAGACAGACAGGCAAACAGACAGACAGACGGAAAGGAGAAAGAGAAAGCTAAACCATGTTTTGAGAGAGAGAGAGACAGACGGACAGAAAGAGAGGAGGGAGAGGAAGAGAGAGAATGAAAGAGACAGAGACAGACAGACAAACAGCAGACAAAGAGAAAAAGAGACAGAGACAGAGAGAGAAAGAAAGACAGACAGACAGACAGAAAGGAGAAAGAGAAAGCTAAACCATGTTTTGAGAGATAGAGAGACAGACGGACAGAAAGAGAGGCGGGGAGAGGGAGAGAGAGAATGAAAGAGACAGACACAGACAGGCAGTCAAACAGCAGACAAAGAAAAAGAAAGACAGAGACAGAGAGAAAATCAGAGAGAAAAAGAAAGACAGACAGGCAAACAGACAGACAGACAGAAAGGAGAAAGAGAAAGCTAAACCATGTTTTGAGAGAGAGAGAGACAGACGGACAGAAAGAGAGGAGGGAGAGGAAGAGAGAGAATGAAAGAGACAGAGACAGACAGGCAGACAAACAGCAAACAAAGAGAAAAAGAGACAGAGACAGAGAGAGAAAGAAAGAAAGACAGGCAAACAGACAGACAGACAGAAAGGAGAAAGAGAAAGCTAAACCATGTTTTGAGAGAGAGAGAGACAGACGGACAGAAAGAGAGGCGGGGAGAAGGGAGAGAGAGAATGAAAGAGACAGAAACAGACAGGCCATCAAACAGCAGACAAAGAAAAAGAAAGACAGAAACAGAGAGAGAATCAGAGAGAGAAAGAAAGACAGACAGGCAAACAGACAGACAGACAGAAAGGAGAAAGAGAAAGCTAAACCATGTTTTGAGAGAGAGAGAGACAGACGGACAGAAAGAGAGGGGGGGAGAGGGAGAGAGAGAATGAAAGAGACAGATACAGATAGACAGACAAACAGCAAACAAAGAGAAAAAGAAAGACAGAGACAGAGAGAGAATCAGAGAGAGAAAGAAAGACAGACAGGGAAACAGACAGACAGACAGAAAGGAGAAAGAGAAAGTTAAACCATCTTTTGATTTAAAAGCGTTGAATACCCTTAGTGACATTTATTTTAACTAATCCAAAAACTTACAAACCAAGTGAGAGAGAAAATATGAAAATGATATCAAATTGATTTTACATTCCAAACTAGATTTTATCAGAGTGTAAAATAACAATGAATAAATCACATAATCCTTATTTCCAATGCTATTAAATTTACATTTTTGCACATTTACACATTCACTCTTATCGGCTCTATAAGTGTAATTAGCAATTAATATTATAAGTGTCCTAACATAATAACATTCAATGAATATATCATTTTCATATTTGAAGTCATTATTATCATTTATAGTCATCATTATCATTCAGTTAATTCCGAGCAGTTCCTGTTATCACAAAATGTAAATAACTGCAGTAAAGATGCATTAGAATGTATGTGTTTTAAAAGTGTTAATGTAGGTTTCCGAGATTTGATATAACAAAACGAAATACATGAATAAAAGATCACGCTTTCAAATATAGACAGATAGATATATGTAGATATAGATATAAATGTGCATTTATATATACATACCTATATGTGTGTGTGTGAGAGAGAGAAAGAGAGAGAGAGAGAGAGAGAGAGAGAGAGAGAGAGAGAGAGAGAGAGAGAGAGAGAGAGTGTGTCTGTGTGTGTGTGTGTGTGTGTGTTTGTGTGTGTGTGTGTGTGTGTGCCTGCGTGTGTGTGTGTGTGCCTGCGTGTGCGTGTGTGTGTGTGTGACATGCATATTATATAACACAGGGTCTGTAAACCATTAACTTTTCCATATCCTTGAGCGGCAAAAGGCGAAGGAGATTCAAAGGAAACGAATTTTAGGTCAACAGTTTAATTTCCTTCCGTACGGTCCTCCAGTACATTTTTCTTCTTCTTCTTCTTCTTCTTCTTCTTCTTTAGCTGCTTCTCCCCCTCTCTCTTCTCTTCCATCTTTCTTCTTCTTTTTCTTTATCTGTTTCTCGCCTTCTACCTTATCTTTCATCTTTCTTCTTCTTTTTCTTTATCTGTTTCTCCCCTTCTACCTTATCTTTCATCTTTCTTCTTCTTTTTCTTTATCTGCTTCTCCCCTTCTCCCTTCTCTTCCATCTTTCTTGTTCTTTTTCTTTATCTGTTTCTCCCCCTCTCCCTTCTCTTTCATCTTTCTTCTTCTTTTTCTTTATCTGTTTCTCCCCCTTTCTCTTCTCTTCCATCTTTCTTTCTTCTTCTTCCTCTTCATCCTCTCTCCTAGATGCTGATTTTTCTTTCTCAGATCTTTTTTATTTGTTTCTAGATCTTTTGTCTTCCTTACTGCTTTGTCGAATAAAGAGAAGGAAATTAGAAACAACATATATATATATATATATATATATATATATATATATATATATATATATATATATATATATATATATATATATATATATTAGAGAGGATATTCAATCTTTTTGTAGATCTAAGAGGTACCTGTTATTAAGCGCTATTTATAAAAAAATATTATTAAAATTATCTAAAAAATATTTTATATTAATTATTAATTATTGAAATTAAAAATAAAAAAAAATATATATATAAAAAAAAAAATAATATATACGTTTTTTATTTAGATTCCATGTAATTTATTCATCATTGTGGTCGCTTCGCCCTGACTTTGTTGCTAATTTCTCTGCTGCAATTATTCATGGGGTGTAGAGGATGGGGTCGATATTGCATTGCTAATTATTTGTGTGTGTGTGTGTGCGTGTTTGTGTGTGTGTGTGTGTGTTTGTGTGTGGGTGTGTGTGTTTGTGGGTGGGTGGGTGTGTTTGTGTGTGTGGGTGTGTGTGTGTGTGTGTTTGTGTGTTTGTGTGTGTGTTTGTGTGTGTGTATGTGTGTATGTGTGTTTGTGTGTGTGTGAGTGTGTGTTTGTGTGTGTGTGTGTTTGTGTGTGTGTGTGTGTGTGTGTGTTTGTGTATGTGTATATATATGTATGTATACACACACACATGTATATATATATATATATATATATATATATATATATATATAGAGAGAGAGAGAGAGAGAGAGAGAGAGAGAGAGAGAGAGAGAGAGAGAGAGAGAGAGAGAGAGAGAGAGTAAAACAGAAAGAGAGAGAGAGAGAGAGAGAAACAGAAAGAGAGAGAGAGAGAGGGAGCGGAAGAGGGAGACAGACGCAGGTAGACAGACAGAAAGACAGAGAGAGAGAGAAAGACACACACACACAGACAGACAGACAAACACAGGCAAACAGACAGACAAACAAACAAAGCCAGAACCAAAGAAACAAAGACAGACACCTCCAATATCATACAACAAAACATGATGAAAAATTCTTAGATACATTTTTTTTTTAAGTCACCGCATCCATCTGACTATAATACAACAATCATCCATTTGAATAAAAAAGTAATCCTAATCCACAGCAATATAGGATAAGTAAAGTTAGAGAATATCCTTTGACCTAACAGGATATTAAGCTACTGCGAAGGATATTTGTCTTCCTTATTTACTCCTAAATCCTCTTGACGGGCGATTTCCACCCCTTAGGATTACTTAGTGTCATCAGGAGGACGAAGATGATGAAGGAATATCAAGATAAACATAACAAAGCGTAAGATAAAGAAGATAACTATAAGCAACATGGAAACAACTAAAGAAAAAATGAAATAAGAAACAAGATGGAAATAAGAAATACGTAAATAATTAGTGTCATTAGGAGGTAGATGATGAAGGAATAACAAGATAAACATAACAAAGCGTAAGATAAACAAGATAACTATAAGCAACATGTAAACAACTAAAGAAAAAAATGAAATAAGAAACAAGATGGAAATAAGAAATACGTAAATAATTAATGTCATTAGGAGGACGAAGATGATGAAGGAATAACAAGATAAACATAACAAAGCGTAAGATAAACAAGATAATTACAAAGAACATGTAAACTATCGAAGAAATAATATGAATGAAATAAGAAACAGGTAGGTGGAAATAACAAATACGTAAAGAGAAATAACAAATAAGCAAATAAGATAAAAAAGAAACGACTAGACAGAAAAAATAGAATATAGAAAGTACAGATATAAACATAAACTCTGAAGAACAACTTTATAACAAAATGATGATAATAATAATAGTCATGATAATGATTATAAAAACAAGAATTATAATAATAATAATAATGATAATGATAATGATAATAATGATAGAAATGATGATGGTGATGATGATAATGATAATGATGATAATATTAATATCAATGATAATAATACTAATAGCAATGATAATAATAATAACATAAATAATGATGATAAAAGGAAAGATGAAAAATGATAATGATAATAACGTTAGCAATAATTATAATAATAGTGATGATGATAAGGATGACAAGAGAACGAGAAGAAGAAGAAGAAAGAGAAGAACTATAATGACGATAATAACAATGCTATTACCTGGCCTCCTCGAACGTGTCCACAGAAACACCACAGGTACATCCATACCTTGTTAACAGAGGATTCTCGGGTAAGTTGAGCTTTGTCCTTGTTATCCGGACGCCAGATTTCCGGCCTCGTCTCCTGTGGTTTCGGGATATCGGATCTGTGAGTATTGTGAGGCGGTGAGGAAGGCGTGTGTAACCCTTTGGCAGGTAGGGAAAAGCAATGTGTTTATTTATTCATAGGTACGCATGATTGTAAGTATGTTGTGGACATAAATATATACAGACAGACATATTAGACATACAAATACAAGATATATACGTATATACATATATATATATATATATATATATATATATATATATATATATATATATATATATATATATATATATATATGTGTGTGTGTGTGTGTGTGTGTGTGTGTGTGTGTGTGTGTGTGTGTGTGTGTGTGTGTGTGTGTGTGTGTGTGTGTGTGTGTGTGTGTGCGTGTTTATGTATGTAAGTGTATGTGTGTGTTTATGTATGTAAGTGTGTGTGTGTTTATGTATGTAAGTGTGTGTGTGTGTTTATGTATGTAAGTGTGTGTGTTTATTTATGTAAGTGTGTGTGTGTGTGTGTACACAAACACACATACACACACTGAATCCAAATAAACGGCACTGAAATTGCTAACAAAATCAAATATTAAACGAAATTGCACAAAATGAAGTCTGATTAGATGAATTCGACAAACACGAAACGCCATATTTAGCGTATGCATTTGTATATATGTAAATTTGCATATGTAAACCTGTGCAGCCTTTGCAAATAAGCGTCTCTATGTCATATAACCGTGACTATGTGCGTGTGTGCGTGTCTGTATGGATGCGCGTGTCTTTGTGTGTACGTAGGAAACGCGTATAAACACGTATCAACATGATAAACGTGTAAGAAGGCACAGAATAAACACGGTTATAAACAGAGAGAGAGAAAAAAAAAATGAGATGCTTTTGCTGCATTTCCTGTTAGTGCAGATCCTTGACAGGTCCGGCGTGACAGGGCATTAGGGAGGTCCTTTTGCTTTCCTTGAAGGGGAGGGAGAAGGAGGGAAGAAGGAAAAGAAGGAGGGGAGAGAAGAAAGAAAGGAAGGAGAGAGAAGGAGGAGAGACGGAGGGAAGAAGGAAAGGAAGGAGGGGAGACGGAAGAGGAGGACGGAGAAGGAGAGGAGACAGAAGGGGAGGATGGAGATAAAGCAGTAGGGGAGGAGGGAAGAAGGAAAGGAAGGAGGGAGACAGAGGGAAGACAGAAAGGGAGGAGGGAGATAGAGGAAAAACGGAAAGGGAGGAGAGAGATGAAGAGGAGGAAGATAGAGGGAAGACAGAAGGGGAGAGAGAAAAGGATTGAAACGGAGAAGGAAAGAGAAAGGGAAGGAAGGAAGGAGGGAGAAAGAGGGGAAACGGAAGGGGAGGAGAGAGGAGGAGGGAAGACAGAAAGGGAGGAGGGAAGAAGGAAAGGAAGGAGGAGGAAGGAAGGGAAGGAGAGGGATAAAGAGGGGGTAAGAAGGGGAAGAAGGGAATTCATGGGAAGAGTAAAGGGAAGAGGAGAAAGAAGTGGAAAAAGAAGGAATGGGAGGAGGGAGAAAGGGAGAAAAAAGAAAAGAGAGAAAAGAGGGGAAAAAGTAAGAAGGAGAGAGAAGAAGAGGTAGAGATGAGAAAGAAGGAGAGAAAAAAAAGATGAAGAAAGATGAAGACGAATAAGAAGAAAAAGATAAAATATAGACGAAGAGGAAGAAGAGGAGAAACATAGAAAAAAGAAGAAGAAAGAAGAAAAAGAAAATAAGAAGAGACGAAACATAGAATAGGAAAAACGAAGAAAGAGAAGAAAATGAGAATAGGAAAGACGAAGTAAAGAAGAAAAAGAGAATAGAAAAGACGAAAAGGAAGAATAAAAAAAGAGAAGAAAATAAAGGAGATAAGAAGGAGGAGGAAGAGAGGGAGGAAAGGATAACTAAGGAAAAATAATCGTGTTTTCAGCATTCCACATTAACACAGATCCCTGATTAAGTCGTGCAAGGTCGGGAAAAGGAGAGAGAGAGAAGGAGAGAAGAGAAAGAGGAAGAGGAAGATTAAGATAAAGAAGAGGAATAAAAGATAGAAGAGGAATAAAAGATAGAAGAGAAATGAAGAAGAAGGAAAAGAGAAAGCGGGGAAATAGGAGATAGGAGATGAGGAGTAAGAGGAGGGAGGGAAAAAGGAAAATAGGAGAGTTGGGGAAAAGGAGAGAGAGAAGGATAGAAGAGAAAGAGAAAGAGGAAGATTAAGATAAAGGAGAGGAATAAAAAATAGAAGAGAAATGAAGAAGAAGGAAAAGAGAAAGCGGGGAAATAGGAGATGAGGAGGAAGAGGAGGGAGGGAAAAAGGAAAATAGGGGAGTTGGGGAAAAGGAGAGAGAGAAGGAGAGAAGAGAAACAGGGAGAGGAAGGTTAAGATAAAGGAGATGAATAAAAAAATAGAAGAGAGATGAAGAAGGAGAAGAGAAAGCGGAGAAATAGGAGATGAGGAGGAAGAGAAAACGGAAAATAGGAGAGTTGGGGAAGAGAGAGAGAGAAGGATAGAAGAGAAAGAGGAAGAGAAAGCTTAAGATAAAGGAGAAGAAAAAATAAAAAAAAGAGATGAAGACGAAGGAGAAGAGAAAGCGGGGAAATAGGAGTTAGGAGATAGGGAGGAAGAGGAAGAAGAGAAAAAGGAAAATAGGAGATGAGGAGGTAGAGAAAGAGAAAAGAAAATAGAAGGAAAATAAGGAGGAAGAGAAAAAAAATAGAAGAGGCATGAGGAGGAAGAGAAAGAGAAAAAAAATGGAGATAGGAGAGAAGAATAAGAGAAAGAGGGAAAAAAGCAGAAGAGAGATGAGGAGGAAGAAAAATAGAAAAAATAGGAAATAGGAGATAAGGGGGAAGGAGGAGAGAAAGAGGGAAATAAACGGAAGGAAGAGAGGAGGAAGAGAAAAAGAGTAAAAATAGGAGACATGAGATAAGGAGGAAGGAAGAGAGAGAGAAAAAAAAACAGGAGAAGAGATATGAGGAGGAAGGAAGAGAAAATGAGGAAATAAGAGGAGATAGAAGAAAGGAGGAAGAGGAAGAAAAAAAGATAGAAGAGTGATGAGGAGGAAGATGAGAAACAGAAAAAAATAAGAGAAAGAAGAAGAAAGAGAGAGAAAAAATAAAAGAAGGGAGATGAGGAGAAAGAAGAGAGAAAGAGAAAAAAATAAAGGAAGAGAGATAAGGAGGAAGAGGAAGATAAAATAAAATAGGAGAAGGTTGATGAGGAGGAAGGAGAAGAGAAAGAGAAAAAATAAGAGAGAGAAGATGAGGAGAAAAAAAATAGAAGAAGGGATAAATAAGGAAAACGAAGACAAAGAAGAAAAAAAAAAGAAAGAAAAACAGAAAAAGAAAAAAGACAAAAAAAGAGATAGATAAGGAGGAAGGAGAGAAAAAAGGAGAAAAGAAAAAAAAAAGATCTCAAGAAGAAAGATAAATAGAGAGATAAGGAGGAAGAGGAAAATAAGGGAGAAAAAATAAGAGAAAGAAGATGAGAAAGAAGATGGAGAGAAAAAAAAGAAGAGATAGATAAGAAAAACGAAGAGAAAGAAGAAAATAAATAAAAATAAAAAATAGAAAAAAGGATAAACAACAAAAACGAAGAGAAAGATATAGAAAAGGAAAAAAGACACAGAAGATGAGAAGGAAGATGGAGAGAGAGACAAAAAAAAATAGAAGAAGAGATAGGTAAGAAAGACAAAAAGGAAAAAAACAAGAAGAAAAAATAGAAAAAAATGAATAACGAAAACGAAAAAGCAGAGAAAGAAGAAGAAAAGGCAAAAGACACAAGAAAGATAAGAAAATAAAAACAACAAAAACGTGTCTCTGCTCTTTGTCATGGCGTCCTGCTTAACGGGGTCGCGTCTTTTGGGCTTTTTGTGGGTTGTTTTGTTTTCGTTTTTGTTCCTTGCTTTTGTTTCAGTTTTTTTTTAGGTTTTCTTTTCTTCTTTTGGTGTTTAATATGTTTATTATTATCATTATTATTATTATCATTATTATTATTATTATTATTATTATTTCTTTTAGTTTCTTTTTTCTTCTTGTTTTGTTCTCGTTTTTGTTCCTTGCTTTTGTTGTTGTTTTTTTTTTTAGGTTTTCTTTTCTTCTTTTGGTGTTTAATATGTTTATTATTATTATTATTATTATTATTATTATTATTATTATTATTATTATTATTTCTTTTAGTTTCTTTTTTCTTCTTGTTTTGTTCTCGTTTTTGTTCCTTGCTTTTGTTTCAGTTTTTTTTAGGTTTTCTTTTCTTCCTCCAATGTTTAATATGTTTATTATTATTATTATTATTATTATTATTATTATTATTACTATTATTATTATTATTATTATTATTTCTTTTAGTTTCTTTTTTCTTCTTGTTTTGTTCTCGTTTTTGTTTGTTTTTGTTTTGTTTTGTTTTTGTTTTTTATATTTTTAGGTTTTCTTTTCTTCTTCTGGTGTTTAATATGTTCTTTTTTATTATTTTGTTCGTTTTTTTGTTTTTTGTTTTTTCTATCCCTTTTTTCTATTTGATCATCATGTTTGCTTTATTCTGTTTTTTATCTCTATTTTTAGTTTTAGTTTTCTTCTGTCTCTGATAATTATGCTTGCTTATTCATGTCTTTATCTCTTTGTTAGCTTTTTTCTTCTTCTCCTTCTGGTTGTTATGTTTGTTTTATTCCCGATTTTGTCCCTTTTTTCTTTTTTTTTTCTTTTGTCTTGGATTATCATGTTTGTTTTATTTCCATTTATATTTGTTTTTCTTTTTTCTTCTCTCTCGAATTATCATATTTGTTTTATTCTCGTATTTTATCTCTTTTTCTTGTCTCTCGGATTATCATGTTTGCTTTATTCCCGTCTTTCTCATTTCTTTTTCTTGTCTCAGATTATCATGTTTTCTCTTTCTTCTCTTTTATTTTTTTCTGTCGTGTTTTTTACGGTCTTTATTCCACATTTGGTTTATTCTTGTCTTTTATTTTTTCCTCATTTTTCCCTCTTCGGTATTATCATATTTGTTTTGTTCTTGTCTTTATCTGTTTTTTAGGTTTTCTTTTCTTTTTGTGGATATCATTTTTGCTTTATTCTTGTCTCTATTTTTCCTTCCTTTGTAATCACCTCTTGCTTGACCTTTTTTATACTTTATTATCGTCTTTATTGCATATTTGTTTTACTGTTTGTCTTTACAATTTTTTCTCTGTCTTCTGTTTCTCCATTTCGTCCTCCTTTTTCTTCTCAGTTTCCATCTTCCACTAATCCTGCTTCTTTCTCTTCCTTTTCCCCTCCTTCTACTCTGCTTCCCTTATTCGTTATCTTCTTTCTTTTCCCATTTCTATTCTCCTGTTCCTCTCATCCACCCCTTCCTCTTATCCATTTATCTATCTCTCTCCTCTCTCTCCCTCCTCCCCCCCCCCCTTCATTCCTCTATCTCGTCCTTATATTCCTCTTATCATCTTATTTCCTTTCCCCCTTTCCTCCTCTCCTCCTCCTCCCTCCTCACTCCCCCCTCTTTCTCCTCCCCGTCCTATTCCTCCTTCAACTAGTCTTAATTCCCTTTTCCTTTCCTCCTCCTATCCACGACCTCCTTCTCCTCCTTATCTCTTTCTTTCATCTCCTTCTTCCCTTCACCAGTTTCCTTCAACCCATCTTCTCTTCCCTTCCTCCCTTTCTTCCTTTTTTTATCCATTTCCCTTCCCCTCTCCATCCTCATCTTCCTTCGGTCACTCCTAGTTTCTTTTCCCTTTCCATCTCCTCTCTCCTTAATCTTCCCTCCTCCTCCTTCTTCTTCATCTTCTTCATCCTCTTTATCCCTCCCCTCATCCTCTCATCCTCCTCCTCATCCACATCCTCATCTTCATCCTTCTTCTGCCTCCATCTACCCTTCCCCCTCATCCACATCTTCACCCATCTTCACCCTCCTATTTCTCCCTCCCTCCCCTTCCTCCTCCTCCTCCTCCTCCTCACTCACTCCTCAGCCTCCTCCTCTTCCTCCTCTTCCTCCTCTCCCTCTTCCTCTTCACCCTCCTCCTCCTCTTCCTCGCCCTCCTCGTCCTCCTCCTCCTCCTCCTCCTCCTCTTCCTCGCCCTCCTCCTCCTCCTCCTCCTCCTCCTCTTCTTCTTCTTCTTCATCTCCCCTTCATCCTCATCCTCCTCTACACCCAGTCCTATTCTCCCCTCCATCCACCTTTATCCCCTCTCCCTGACCCTCACCCTCTCCCTCCCCCCACTCATCCTCCTCATCCTCCTACTCATCCTCCTTCCCACTCATCCTCATCCTCTTCTCCCCTCCATCCACCTTTCTCCCCTCTCCCTAACCCTCATCCTCCTCCTTCTCCCTCACTCCTCCTCCTCCTCCTCCTCCTCCTCATCCTTATCCTCCTCCTCCTCCTCCTCCTCTTCTTTAGTCCTATCTCTTCCTACATACGCCTCCTAAAACCACGAAGGGCGCGCTCCTGTCACGTGTCAGGGCT
>NC_091562.1:41439507-41445081 GCF_042767895.1 Penaeus vannamei
TGTTACTATCCCCACACCCGCTCCTCACACCCCCTCCCCCCCACCCCACACCCCGACCCCACGCCCCCCCCCACGCCCCCATCGCACGCCCCCTCCCCACGCCCCCGCCAACGCCCCCTCCAACACCCCCTCCCCACACCCCACACTCGCACCCCACACTCACACCCCATGTTACTAACCCCACACCCGCTCCTCACACCCCCACAGCACACACCCTCCTCACACCCCCTCCCCACACCCCTCCGCACGCCCCACCCCACATCCCCTCCCCCCCCACGCTCCCACACCCCACACTCGCACCCCATGTTACTATCCCCACACCCGCTCCTCACACCCCCTCCCCACACGCCCCTCCCCACGCCCCCTCCAACACCCCCTCCCCACCCCACCCTCTCCCCACACCCCTTCCCCCCTCACCCCCCACCATCCCCACCCCACACTCACCCCCCCACACCCCCTCCCCACACCCCCACACACCCTCCTCACACCCCTCCCCACACCCCCTCCCCACGCCCCTCCTCACCCTCCCACACCCCCTCCCCCCCTCCCCCTCCCCACACACCTTCCATCCCTCCACCCGCAACCCCGAAACCAAGAACCGCGCGAATAGCTTCCGGATCCGGCGGGCGGCGGGCAGCGCGCATGTCCGCCAGCCAATCAGGAGAGAGTAGATCGCCGGGCAACCGCGGACGAGCAGTGTGGTGTTGGCAGTGTGAGCCGGAGGGTGCCAGTGCCTCGTCGAGCGTCCCCCGTGCGTGCCACCTTCCCGGCACTCGCGCCTTGGCTTCGTCGACCGGGCGCCCGTGCTTGGTGCAACTTTGGGATAATTAAGAGTCAGCTGCCGGAAGGAAAACCGGAGAGAGAGAGAAAGAGAAAAAAAAAAAGACAATACGTCGCTTCTTTTTTATTATTATTATTATTATTTACTTCTAAACTCAATAAAATTCCTTTCATTTTGGCGATAACTCGTTCTTTTTTTTTTTTTCTCAATTCACATGCTACAGTTAACATGACACAGAAACAGAGAGTGATAAGGTCGAAAATCCCGGAAAGTGTCCACCCATTACACCACATCTGCTTCCTCACACCCTCACCGCCCCTCATGGAAATACAAATCCTCATTATACAAGCACATCCTCACGAGATGATTCCTGCAGGCGCGACTCGAGCCAAATGACGCGATTCATCTTGTCTTGCACCATTTCTCAAAGATAATTCGAGTTGGTGAGAGAAAGGAAGGGTCTTCGCTTCTGGCTGGAATGAGAGGTGAGATCATTTCACTTATTTTGTTTTTGTTTGTTTTTGTTGTTTGTGTAGTGTGTCATTTGCGTGAGGTGTTGTTTTTTTATATTTGTAGTGTGTCATTTGCGTGAGGTCTTTTTTTGTTGTTGTTGTTTTTGTTTTTCTATTTGTTGTGTGTCATTTGCGTGAGGGTTTTTTTTCTATTTGTAGTGTGTCATTCGTGTGAGGTATTTTTGGGCGCGTAAGAAATACAATTCTTATCCTCAATCTGTAAAAATGTGTCCTTAAGGAAAGAGGGAGAGGAGAGAGGAAAAGGGAGCGGGAGAGAGACAGACTTAGAGAGGGGGTAGAGAGGGAGAGAGAGAGAGAGAGAGAGAGAGAAATGGAGAGAGAGGGGGGGAGGAGGGAGGGAGAGAGAGAAAGAAAAGGATGGAGGGAGGGAGAGAGAGAGAGAGAAAGAAAAATATGGAGGGAGGGAGAGAGAGACTGGGGGAGTGGAGAGAAAGTGAACGAAAAAGAGGGAGGGAGAAAAAAAAAACAGAGAGAAGGGGGTTAGAGAAAGAAAAAAACGAGGGAAAGAAGATGCGCGAAAGAGAGAGAGGAAATAGTTAAGAGGGAGAGAGCGAGAGAGACAGAGAAAGAAGGAAGAGGAGAAAGGGAGAGAGAAATGCCATCCCTTATTTCGGCTTCCTCTTCCATTTCCTCGCCATCATCAATATCACCATTATCTCATTTTTCTTCATGATATTCTTTATACCTCCTAGAATTCTTCACGTTGTTACTTCTTCCTAACTTCCTTATTTCTATCCTATCTACTCCCTTTCGCTTTTTTTTCTTTCTTTCTTTCTTTCTTCCTTTCTCTCTTTTGTCGGTCTTTCATTTTCTCATTCACTTTTCTTATTGCTTTTCTTCGATATTCCATATTTTCTTCTTTGCCTTTTTTACATTCCTTTTTTCTTCGTCTTCTTCTTTCTCCCGTTATTATTCGTTATCTTTTTCTTCCTTATTTTCTTCTTCGACCTTTTCTCTCTTTCTTCTTTATCATTATTATCATCAACATAAATTCAGATTGATATTAATATCAGATTTATTTCTATCTGTTATCATAGTTTACCGTTACTGAGAGTAACATATTATCATATCTATTGTTGTTATCATCATAATAATCGTTATCTTTGCCATTATTAGTGTCTATATTAATACTGGTATTGGCATTGGTATAAGTATTAGCATTATTAATATCATTATCTATATTTTTACCATCATTAGTATCATCGTTATTTTCATTAACACTATCATCATTTTTATCATCATTATCATCAGTATCATTGTTATTATTATCATCATCATCATTAATATCATTATCGTTATCATTAGTATAATTACTATCGTCATTAACGTTATTCTTATCATTATTCTTGTTATTATGATCATTAATTATCATCAACATCATTATCATATCATCACCATTATCAGCATCATTATTATCATCATCCTCATCATCCTCGTTATCACCAAAGCCATTATTATCATCTTTATTGATATTTCTAATCTTTTCTTTTCTCTTCTCACTTCTCTCCTTCCTTTTATTATTCCTACTTCTCCTCTTCTTAATTTTACTCTTCTTCCATCTCTTCCTTCTCTTCCAATCTTCCTCTTCTGTTTTCCTTTTCATTTTATCCTTCGTCTTCTTCCTGTTCTTCCTCTTCCTGTTCTTCCTTCTCTGTTGTTTGATCTTTTATCTTCATTATTATTCTTCTCTCTTTTATTCCTTCCTACCTTCCTCTCTGCCTTCCACTTCTTCCTCTTTTTTTACCTCACCTTTTCCCTCTCCTCTTCTCTTCTTGCTTCTTGTGCTCTTCTTTATTCTTTCTTCCTCCTCTCTTTTCCTCTTCTCCATTCTCATCATCCTCTTCCTACTTTTCTTCCCTTTTTCTTCTTTCCTCCCCTCCTCTTCCCCTGTTCTTCCTCCTCCTTCTCCTCCTCCTCTTCCTCCTCCCTCCCTCACTCCTCCTCCTCCCCTCCTCCTCTTTTTCTTCTCCTCATCCTCATCCTCTTCTCTCTTCTTCTTTTCTTTTCTCTTTCCTCCCTCTTCCTCCTCTTTCTCCTCTTCCTCCCTCCTCCTCTCTCTTCCTCTCCTTCCTCCTCCTCTTCTTCCTTCTCCTCTTCTTCCTCCTCCTCCTCTTCTTCTTCTTCTTCCTTCTCCTCCTCCTCGCCCTTGCCCTCATCCTCCTCCTCTTCCTACTCTCTTCCATTTCATCATCTTCTTTATCCTTACTAGCCTTCTTATACTCTCCTCTTATTGTCTTTCTCCCTTTTCATCCTCCTTCTCTTCCTCTTCCTCCTCCTCCTCCTCCACCTTCCTACTCTTCTTCCTCCTCATCCTCATCCTTATCCTTATCCATTTCCTCTTCTTCCACTTCCTCTTCCTACATCGTCGTCGTTGTCCTCCTCCCCCTCCTCATCCTCATCCTTCCCTCTCTTGTTCCATATCCTCCTCCTCTTTTTTCTCCTCTTCCTCCTCCTCGTTTTTCCTCCCTCCTTCTCTCCTTCTTCTTCCTTCTCCTCTTCCTCCTTCTTCTTCCTCCCTCATCCTCATCCCTCTTCCCTTTCTTCCTCCTCCCCCTCTTCCTTTGCTGCCTCCTCCTCCTCTTCTTTTTTTTCTTCTTTCTTCTTCTTCCTCCTCCTCCTCTTCCTCCTTTTCCTCTTCTTCCTCCTCCACTTCCTCCTCCTCTTCTTCCTCTTCTTATTCTTACTCCTCCTCCTCTTTCTCCTCTTCCCCTTCCTCCTCCTCTTCTTCCTCCTCCTCCCTCTTCCTCCTCCTCCTCTTCCTCTCCCTCCTCCTCCTCCCCTCCCTCTCCTCCCTCCGCCTCCTCCTCCTCCTCCCTCCTCCTCTCCTCCATTTCCCTCTCCTCCTCATGTTCCTCCTCCTCCTCTTGTTCCTCCTCCTCCTTCTCCTCTTCTTCCTCCTCCTCCTCCTCTTCCTCTCCCTCCTTCTCCTCTTCCTCCTTCTCCTCTTCCTCTCCCTCCTTCTCCTCCTCCTCTTCCTCTCCCTCCTCATCCTCATCCTCATCCTCCTCATCCTCCTCCTCCTCCTCCTCCTCTTCCTCATACAGATCATTTGTTGTGAGATGTTCCATACGCACAATAACCCATAAATCCTAGAGCTATTATTGTGATGGTATAGCATTGTATTCCCTCGGTTCTCGCCCATTGCATTTTCATTATCATTATCGTGTGTCTTGGTTCCTTTTCGGCCTTCGTATGGTTTGTGAATTAATTTTTTAATTTTCTTTATTAATTTTAAAACAATATCTATTTGAATTAATTATCATTTTTCTACATTTCTTTTCATTTCTATCAGTTATTAATGATTTTCCTTTTTAATTATTCTATTTTTTTCTATTTTTCTTTAAAATTTGTATGAAATCTAAATTCATTTCTACTTGAACATTTGATTACTATTTTCTTCTACTTTATTCTTGTACAATCCATATCTTTATTTTCATGATATGATCATAAATATTAGATTTATTAGAAATCGTTGGGGATTTTAAGAAAAGTTCACTATAGCGAGGTCGGAATTAGCTGCTCTTCTGTTGGCAATATTACTATAGGGTTTCCAATTCACCATTATACTACTCCTTTTTTTATTTATTTTATTACCATCGTCTATAATCGTTTCCTACCGGTATCATTACAGTTATTATGATCCACTATTGCGTACTGAGGTCGATAGAATAATCTTTTCCTTTTAGAAACTGGGTTCGATTCCTTTTGAAAGCTTTGTAATAGACTTAAGTGTTTTGGAACTGTTTTTTTCTCTGTCTCTATCTGTTTTTATTTTTAATTTTATTGTTATTATTGTTATCGTTATCATTGTTGTTATTATTACTATTTTCGTTGTTGTTGTTTTTGTTATAATTGTTATCATCATTATCATTTTCATTTTCATCATCATTACTTTTAGTAGTATTAGTAGTAGTATCATTATTATTCTCATTCTCATTATTATCGTTATCATCACTATCACTATTATTATTATTTTATTATTATTATTATTATTATTATTATTATTATTATTATTATTATTATTATTATTATTATTATTATTATTATTATTATTATTATTATTATTGTCATTATTATCATCATCATCATCATCATCATCATCATCATCATCATCATCATCATCATCATCATCATCATCATCATCATCATCATCATCATCATCATCATCATCATCATCATCATCAGTATCATCATTAGAATCAGTTTTAATTATAATCATTACTATTATCATTATCATCGTCATCGTTGTTATCATCATCA
>NC_091562.1:41448081-41465581 GCF_042767895.1 Penaeus vannamei
CCCGATAAAAGCGACGGATAAACGGATCGACGCCAGAACCGACCCCCCCCCCCCCCTTAACCTTCGAGTTATTTCCCCTTCTTTCCTTTCTTCGTTTTTTTTTTTTTTTTTATTCCTTTTCGTGACTTTTTTTTCAGTTTTTTTTATGGATACGTCTTCTTAACGTTTTTTCTGTTTTATATATATATATAGAGAGAGAGATACGTCTTAACGTTTTTTCTGTTTTATATATATAGAGAGAGAGATACGTCTTCTAAACGTTTTTTCTGTTTTATTTATAGAGAGAGATACGTCTTAACGTTTTTTGTTTTATTTATAGAGAGAGAGGTGCGTCTTCTAAACGTTTTTTCTGTTTTATTTATATATATAGAGAGAGATGCGTCTTCTAAACGTTTTTCTGTTAATATATATATAGAGAGAGATGCGTCTTCTAAACGTTTTTTCTGTTTTATATATATAGAGAGAGAGATACGTCTTATTCTAAACGTTTTTCTGTTTTATATATATATAGAGAGAGAGAGATGCGTCTTCTAAACGTTTTTCTGTTTTATTTATAGAGAGAGAGATGCGTCTTCTAAACGTTTTTCTGTTAATATATATATAGAGAGAGATACGTCTTCTGAACGCTTTTTTTCTATTTTATTCTGTTTTATTTATATATAGAGAGAGATACGTCTTCTTAACGTTTTTCTGTGTTATATATAGAGAGAGATACGTCTTCTAAACGTTTTTTCTGGGTGTGTATAGTTATTTCCCGATTCAGTGTTCTCTCATTTCCTCATTTCCTCATTTTTCTTTTCTTCTCTCTTCCCCTTTCTAAACCCGCGTCTTTTACCTATTTTGATTCTTCTGATCTCCCCCTTCTACATTTCCTCGGCCTTATTTTGTCATCCCTTCATTATCCCCACTCTTCATTTTCCCTTTATCCTCCTTTCTTCTTATTTCCCCCTCCCTATTCCCATTCTCATCTGGATAATATTCTTCCCCTCACTCAATCCCTCCCCTTTCCCTCCCATCAATCCTCTCCTCCCCTTTCCTTCCCCTCACTCCCCATCTCCCTTTCCTCTCCTTTCTATCTGCCGCTCCTCATCTCTCTCTCCCAATTCCCATCCTCACTTGGACCCCCCATTCCACACCTCTCTCCTCACCTCCCTTCCTAGTTCCCACCTTCCTTTGGACACTCTTCCCTTCCCCTTTTCCCATAATCCCACTTTAGTACACTTACCCCTCCCCCCAACCCCACCCCTCATTTATCCCACTTTAGAACACTTCTTCCCACTCCTCTCCCCCCTCTCACTTCCCTCCCCCCCTCCCACTTCCCCCACTACCCCTACCCCCCTTTGTACACTTCCCCCCTTTTTTACTTATTATTCTCTTCGTCACGCACACTCAACACCCCTATCCCCCCCCCCACCATCTTTCTTATTTTTCTTATCTCTTTCTTATTAGTATTCCGTCGTCTCAGGGTATTACGTTTTTTTTTCTCTTTTTTTTTTTTTTCTTCTTTCTTTTGTTGTCTTTCGCTGAGTACACGTCTTCTATAGTTATTATATGCATGAAGTCATTTATTTTAAAGTGCTTGTGAAGTAATTGTCATATTATCGAGGTAATTTTTAAAAAATATTGTAGACTTTTTACCGGGATTCATCTTTTTTCGTAATTTTCTGGTTTTCTCTTTTTTTCTCTCTCTCTCTCTCAATCTCTTCTCTTCTGGCTCCCTTTTTTTCTGTTTTAGTTTTTCATCAGTTTTTGTTTTTTCCCCTTTCTTCTTTTTCTTATTTTTTTTAGATTTTCATTATTTTTTCGCTTTTTTCTGTTTTAATTTTTCGTTATTTTTCGATTTTTTAATTCTTTTTCATTATCTTTTTACTTTTTTTCTTCAGTTTCTCTTTTTTTCTACTTTAGTTTGCATTTCATTCCTTCTTCCTTCTTCGCTTTTTCTGTTTTAGTTTTTCATTATTTTCGTTTTTTTTATTCTTTTTCATTATTTTTCATTATCTTTTTACCTTTTTTCTTCAGTTTTTCTTCTTCATCTTCTTCTTTAGTTTGCATTTCCTTCCTTCTTCCTTCGTTTTTTCTGTTTTAGTTTATCATTATTTTCGTTTTTTAATCTTTTTTCATTTATTTTTCATTATCTTGTTACCTTTTTTCTTCAGTTCTTCTTCTTCATTTTAATTTTTTTCTTCTTCTTCTTCTTCTTCTTCTTTAGTTTGCATTTCCTTCCTTCTTCCTTCGTTTTTTCTGTTTTAGTTTATCATTATTTTCGTTTTTTAATCTTTTTTCATTTATTTTTCATTATCTTGTTACCTTTTTTCTTCAGTTCTTCTTCTTCATCTTAATCTTTTTCTTCTTCTTCTTCTTCTTCTTCTTTAGTTTGTATTTCCTTCCTTCTTCCTTCTTCGTCTTTTGTTTTAGTTTTTCATTATTTTCGTTTTTTTATTTTTTTTCATTATTTTTCATTATCTTTTTTTTCCTTTTTTCTTCAGTTTTTCTTCTCCATCTTCTTCTTCTTCTTTAGTTTGCATTTCCTTCCTTCTTCCTTCGTTTTTTCTGTTTTAGTTTTTCATTATTTTCGTTTTTTTATTCTTTTTCATTATTTTTCATTATCTTATTACCTTTTTTCTTCAGTTTTTCTTCTTCATCTTCTTCTTCTTCTTCTTCTTCTTCTTCTTCTTTAGTTTGCATTTCCTTCCTTCTTTTCCTGAGCTTATTTGAGTCTTGCATTTTCATCTCGTGTATTTACATATATTAATACATACGAGACCGATTAAAAAGGAAAAAAATAATCTGATTATAATGCCTCGATTCCTCTGCCTACGAGTTCATAAGGAGAGAGAAAGTTGGGGAAGAGAGAGAGAAGAAAAAGAAGAATTGAAAAAGGTGATGAAGAAGAGAAAGGGAGAAGAATAGGAAATCAAATTGGGGAAGAGAAAGAGAAGAAGAAATGAGGATGATGAGGAAGTAGAGAATGGAAGAACAAGAAACAAAATGGGGAAGAGAGAGAGAGACGAAGAAAAATTGGCGAAGATGATGGAGAAGAGAAAGGGAGAAGAACAGGAAAACAAATTGGGAAAAAGAGAGAGATGAAGAAAAAATTACGAAGATGAAGTAGAGAATTGAAGAACAGGAAAAAAAATTGGGGAAGAGAGAGAGATGAAGAAACATTGACGAAGATGATGGAGAAGAGAAAAGGAGAAGAACGGGAAAATAAATTGGGAAGAGAGAAAGAAGAAAAATGACGAAGATGATGGAGAAGAGAAAGGGAGAAGAACAGGAAATCAAATTGGGGAAGAGAAAGAGAAGAAATGAGGAAGGAGAGAATGGAAGAACAGGAAAAAAAAATTGGGGAAGAGAGAGATGAAGAAAAATTGACAAAGGCGAAGGAGAAGTAAAAGGAAGAACAAGAAAAAATTGGGGAAGAGTGATAGAAGAAAATATGACGAAGATGAAGAAGAAAAAAGAACATGAAAGAAAATTGACGAAAGAGAAAGAGAAGAAGAAAAATTGACGAAGATGAAGAAGAGAATGGAAGAAGAACAAGAAAAACATTAGGGAGGAGAGAGAGATAAGAAAATATGATGAAAATGAAAAGGCAGGAAAAGGAAGAAGAAAAAAACACGAAGACGAAGAAGATAAGAAAGGAAGAAAAAGATGATAATAACGAAAGAATTAAGAGAACTACAACAATTACAAGGAAAACAAGAACTATGACAAAAACAACGACAATGGCAACAACAAAAACAAAAAAATAATCATAAAAAAGAAAAATAACAGCAACGAAAACACAAACACAAAAAACGAGAAAAAAAATACAGTGGAGAAAATGGAAGAAAAAAGAGTAAGCACAGAAAGGAACACCAATAATCAATGACAATATCATGAAAACAATAACGAAGAAGAAGAACAAATAACAGCGGAAACAAGGAAACGTTTGCTTCCTTCCTTGCCTCCCTCCCTCTCCCCACTCCCCACTGCCGCCCCTTTCCCCTGCTTCTTCGGCTGTGTCTCCCTTTGGCATCGTCTTCCCCTGCCTCGCCCCCTACCCCCTCCCCCTTCCCTGTCGCTGCCTCTCCCCCTGCCTTGTCGCTGCCTCTCCCCATACCCCCCCCTGCCCTGTCCCTCTGCCTTCCCCCTGTGTCTCCCCCTGTCACTACCTCTCCCCTGTTTCTCCCCCTGCCTCTTCCCCTACCTCTCCCCCTGCCACCACCTCCCCTACCTCTCCCCCTGCCACCACCTCCCCTACCTCTCCCCCTGCCACCACCTCCCCTACCTCTCCCCCTGCCACCACCTCCCCTACCTCTCCCCCTGCCACCACCTCCCCTACCTCTCCCCCTGCCACCACCTCCCCTACCTCTCCCCCTGCCACCACCTCCCCTACCTCTCCCCCTGCCACCACCTCCCCTACCTCTCCCCCTGCCACCACCTCCCCTACCTCTCCCCCTGCCACCACCTCCCCTACCTCTCCCCCTGCCACCACCTCCCCTACCTCTCCCCCTGCCACCACCTCCCCTACCTCTCCCCCTGCCACCACCTCCCCTACCTCTCCCCCTGCCACCACCTCCCCTACCTCTCCCCCTGCCACCACCTCCCCTACCTCTCCCCCTGCCACCACCTCCCCTACCTCTCCCCCTGCCACCACCTCCCCTACCTCTCCCCCTGCCACCACCTCCCCTACCTCTCCCCCTGCCACCACCTCCCCTACCTCTCCCCCTGCCACCACCTCCCCTACCTCTCCCCCTGCCACCACCTCCCCTACCTCTCCCCCTGCCACCACCTCCCCTACCTCTCCCCCTGCCACCACCTCCCCTACCTCTCCCCCTGCCACCACCTCCACTACCTCTCCCCCTGCCACCACCTCCCCTACCTCTCCCCCTGCCTCTTCCCCTACCTCTCCCCCTGCCACCACCTCCCCTACCTCTCCCCCTGCCACCACCTCCCCTACCTCTCCCCCTGCCTCTTCCCCTACCTCTCCCCCTGCCACCACCTCCCCTACCTCTCCCCCTACCTCTCCCCCAGCCACCACCTCACCCTGCCTCACCCCCTACCTCTCCCCCTGCCTCTCCCCTGTTTCTCCCCTGTTTCTCCCCCTGCCACCATCTCCCCTACCTCTCCCCCTGCCACCACCTCCCCTACCTCTCCCCGTGCCACCACCTCCCCTACCTCTCCCCCAGCCACCACCTCCCCTTCCTCTCCCCCCACCTCTCCCTCAGCCACCGCCACCCCCTCCCTCCCCCTGCCTCCCCCTGCCTTCCCCTGGCAATGCGCTGAAACCTCCCCTCATGCATTACCGTCCGCGGAGAGTTTCGGAGATCGCGAGGGGGCCGAGAGAGGCTTCCGGCTCGTAAATCCGAGGCTGTCTGGATTTAAGGCGGACCCGAAATGCCGATAAAGCCTCACCCAGGACGTGACGGAGGGAGAGAAACCCCCCAACCCCTTCCCCTCCCTCCCCTCCCCCTCCACGAATCCCGATCGCTGTCGGAAACCTCAACCCTCCGATCCATCCCCTCTTCTCCTCAGCTTTTCATCCTCGTAGGCTGAAACCTCTTCTCTGCAGCGCATAAGAGGAAGCCCCCTTTTCACCCTCCCGCCATCTCCCCTTTAACCCCTCCCCCAGAAGCAGAAACCTTCTCATCTCCCCCTACAATCGGAAACCCCATCTCCCCCTCCTCCACAAGGGGAAACCCCCTCTCCCCCTCCTCCACAAGGGGAAACCCCTCTCAACCCCTCCCTCCACAATCGGAAACCCCATCTCCCCCTTTCCCCTCCCTCCACAATCGAAAAAACCCTCTCAACCCCTTCCCCCACAAGCGAAAACCCCCTCTCACCCCCCACCCCCCCAAGCAAAGGTGTCCCGCCCGTAGTCTTTAAGATTTGTGGGCGGGGGGGGGGGGAGGGTTTCCATCTTTTCCATCTTTCGTCGATTGGTCGGTTGCGGAGTGGGCGTGGGGGGGGGAGGGGTTCCGGGTTGGGTTTCTCCTGGTGGGTTCCGCTGTTCGGGGTGGGCGGGTGCTTCGACTTTGGTTGTGTATTTGTTTTTTGTTTGTATGCTTTGTTTTCGTTCTTTATTTCTTTTTTAATCTCTCTCTCTTTATTTGTTTGTTTGTCTGTATGTTTGTGACTCGCTCTCTTTATTTTCGCTCTCTCTCTCGCTCTCTCTCTCTCTCTCTCTCTCTCTCTCTCTCTCTCTCTCTCTCTCTCTCTCTCTCTCTCTCTCTCTCTCTCTCTCTCTCTCTCTCTCTCTCTCTATATATATATATATATATATATATATATATATATATATATATATATATATATATATATATATATATATATATGTGTGTGTGTGTGTGTGTGTGTGTGTGTGTGCGTGTGTGTGTGTTGTGTGTGTGTGTGTGTGTATATATATATATATATATATATATATATATATATATATATATATATATATATATATATATGTATATATACATGTGTGCGTGTGTGTGTATCCATTTATCTATCTCTTTTTATTCTAAATAAAGCGAGAATCGAAGCGCGGAAAAATCAGAGCTTGTGCCGTCACTCTTGATAAAGAAACGGGATTTAAACATTACAAACACAATATCACAAACAACATTAAAAATTTCAAAGACAAAACAAAGACCTTTATCACCCTCCAAAGAAAACGACTTTCCATTCAATAAAACTTTTTTTTTTTTCGTCTCTCAGGTTCCATCAGCAACATTGACGACGGCGAGTACAAATGTCGAGACGGGTCATCGCCTGAGGTCAGAAACAAGGTCATCTCAGGGGTCGTGGGCGCCGCCTCTTCCGTGACCTCGATCCAGGTGGCCAATCTTCTGAGACTCTTTAAGATCCCGCAGGTGAGAGGCTTTTCCCGTGTTGTGTGGAGTCCGTTGTATGGTGTGTTCTTATTTTTCTTTTCTTTTCTTTTTGCTTCGTCTTTTTCTTCTTCTTCTTTTCCTCTTTTCGGTTTCGTCATATTTTCTTTTGTTTCGTGTTCGTCTTTTCCTTCCGGTTCTTTTTCCTTTTTTTTCGTTTGCGTCTTTTTCTTCCTCTTTTTTTTCCTTTTTTCTTTTTTCTTTTTTCTTTTATCTACATATTTTCGTGTTTATTTTTTTCCTATTCGTTTTTTTTTTCTTCTTTTCCTATTCTTTTTCTTTATCTTTCTTTTTTCTTCTTCTTTTTCTTCCTATTATTCTTTTTCCTTTTCTTTTTCTTTTTCTTCTTCTTCTTCTTCTTCTTCTTCTTCTTCATCTACTTCCTCTTCCTCTTCTACGTCTTCATTCATTCTTTCTTTATACTATAAATCTCAGTCCTGATACTCGTGTCTCTAATGTGTTGACATAATTAAGGAATTTACTTATATAAGACTTCTTCTCATCTTTATTCTCTTCATTATGGCCATCCAATACCATTGTTAGTAATAATAATACCTGCTCTAATACCAACCGCACTTCTAGATGGTATTTTCCCATAATTAACTCTAATTACAGTGCTTCATATTTGTTACAGCATCATCTCAAGTATTATTACTTCTGTTACTGTTGACATTAATCTTAGTTATAATACTAAAATTACCCTTGCTGCTAATATTTATTGTTATTATTATTATTTCCGCCTCTTCTCGTATTCCTTGCATATGTTTCTTGTTATTATCATTATTTCCCCTTTCTTCCTTTCTCCTTTCAAATCTTCATATTCTTCTCCTTCTCCCTTCTTTCCTTTCTTCTTTCAAATCTTCATCTTCTCCTTTTCCTTCTCCCTCTACCTTTCTTCTTTTAAATCTTCATCTTCTTCTCCTTCTCCCTTCTTTCCTTTATTCTTTCAAATCTTCATCTTCTCCTTCTCCCTTCTTTCCTTTCTTCTTTCAAATCTCAATCTTCTTCTCCTTCTCCTTCTCTCTTCTTTCCTTTCTTCTTTCAAATATTCATCTTCTTCTCCTTCTCCCTTCTTTCCTTTCTTCTTTCAAATCTCCATCTTATTCTCCTTCTCCTTCTCTCTTCTTTCCTTTCTTCTTTCAAATCTTCATCTTCTTCTTCTCCTTCTCCTTCTCCCTCTACCTTTCCTCCTCACATTTCCACCTTCATTCTGGCTCCTCGTATATACATATATATATAAAGGGGATCTTCATTAACTCAACAAATGAGACGATTCTACAAATGTTTCCTCGTGTCCTTTTGTTCTTCCTTTTGCAATTCTATTTCCACGAGAAGATGGAGCTGGAGATGGCACATCAGGAGAATCAACATGACCTAAACTTTTTTTCTTATTTTTCTTTTTTTTCGGTTTTCTCTCCTCTCCTCCTTTTTAAGTTTCATTGTTTGTCTGTTTGATTTTTTTTCTCTCTCTCTCTTTCGATTTCTTTTCATCTATTTTTTTTCTGTTATTTTTCCCTTCTCCCTCTTCTTCTTCCTCTCCCTTTTTATTTCTCATTGTTTAGTCTCATTGTTTGTTTGTTTGTTTGTTTGCTTAGAGATTCATGATTATTCGAGTCGAGATCTGTTCTTCCGGGAGTTCCCAGACGGTTCTCGAGTTCTCCGAATTTCAAATCCTCGAGCGTGGGTGATGTAAACAAACAATGTAAACAACCTCAGGACTCTTCAGAAATCTGTTCAAAGACGCTGGGATTTAAACTTGAGACGGGAGAGGGAGAGGGAGAGGCGGAGAGCAAGTGAGCAAAATAGACTGGGTCGGGTGGGGTTTGGTTATGAAATATCTGTCAGATATTCAAGAGAGAAAGAGATCTAAATGTTGATTTCTGTTGATAATTCTTGTTTTGTGTAATTTCATAGTATGTTTACTTTTTTTTCTTAGTCGTATTTATTTTCTAGAATTGTGACACGAGAGGAAAAATAGCCTTTAATGTCAATTAGTTTTTATAATAACCTTTTATGAATTTACCTGCTATGATATATATTTTTTTTTAAGTCGTGTATTTATTTTATTGAAATAACAAAAATGGATGAGGATATAGCACTTAACATTAATTTGCTTTCATAATACTTTTAATACAATTACCATAATATTTCTATACCCTTTTTTATACGTTGACAATTAGAGGAAAAAATAGCCCCTAATTTCGACTTACTCTTAATAATATCCTCTCATTCAATAATTTTCAATTTTCTTTTTTAAGCCAAGTATTTATATTTCCTGAAATGTGACAATTTTCCCAACAACGAATGCAAGCCCTAAGAACAAAGCCGTTTGTTGAGTGGCGCTTCGTAATTGCAAACACGTCACCATCACTTCCCTGCAATGCAATATATCTTTCCTTGCAGTGTGACGTCCTTATCCCTTCCCTGCTGCATGGTGTTTGTCTTTTCCTCTGTAGACCTTGCAATGTGTTCGCTTTATTATTCGCTTTTCGTAATAAGTCCTTTTCGCTCGTCTGCCGTTGCACCGCGTCGCCTTGCTCGTGTCGCTAATGCACTGCGCGGCGTTTTACATGCGCCGAGAGAGAGGGGGAGAGGGAAAGGGAGGGAGGGAGGGAGGGAGAGAGAGAGAGGGAGGGAGGGAGAGAGAAATAGGGAGGGAGGGAGGGAGGGAGAGGGAGGGAGAGAGGGAGAGAGAGAGAGAGTGAGAGAGAGAGAGAGGCGGGGGGGGGGGAGAGAGAGAGAGAAATAGATTGATAGATAGATGTGCGTATACATATATGTGTATGTGTGTATGTACGTATGTATGTGTGTGTATGTGTATATGTATATATAAATATAGATAGATATAGATATAGATATACACACATACATGTGTGCGTGTGTTTGTATGTATATAGATAGATAGAAAGATAGATAAATCATTGCGTGTGTGCTCATATGTGTGTGTGAGTGTACGCGTGTTTGTGGATGTGTATATGTGAGAGAGAGAGAGAGAGAGAGGGAGAGAGAGAGAGAGAGAGAGAGAGAGAGAGAATTCCCTTTTCCTTCCCCATGAAAAGCCAACCGCATAACAGACACTGGAGCGAATCAGAGCCGATCTCCATGCGGAAGCGCCCTCCTCCCGCTCCCTGGAAAACGAGGAAAACGGAAGAAGCAACAGGGATTAGACGGAATAAAAAAAAGAGGAAGAGCGAAGAGGAAGAGCCACTCTTGGCAGCCTCACTTATATCTTCTCATCTCACGTCGGGATCTGGAGTCAGCATCCTGCCCGCGGCTCTTAAATCCTGCCCATCATACTCCTCTCGCCTCCGCCTCGCTTCCGACGCCCGCCCGCCGAGTGGCCGTCTGTCTGTCGGTCTGTGTCTGGCTCTTTCTGTCTGTCTGTCTAGCTCTTTCTGTCTGTCTGTCTAGCTCTTTCTGTCTGTGTCTATCTGGCTCTTTCTGTCTGTCTGTCTCTCTGTCTGTGTCGATCTGGCTTTTTCTGTCTGTCTATCTGGCTGGCTGTTTCGGGCTCTCTGTCTGTGTCTATCTGGCTCTTTCTGTCTGTCTGTCTCTCTGTCTGTGTCTATCTGGCTCTCTCTCTCTATCTATCTATTTATCTATCTATTTATCTTTCTGTCTCTGTTTCTCTCTCTCTCTCTCTCTCTCTCTCTCTCTCTCTCTCTCTCTCTCTCTCTCTCTCTCTCTCTCTCTCTCTCTCTCTCTCTCTCTCTCTCTCTCTCTCTCTCTCTCTCTCTCTCTCTCTCTCTCTCTCTCTCTCTCTCTCTCTCTCTCTCTCTCTCTCTCTCTCTCTCTCTCTCTCTCTCTACTTCTCTACTTCTCTCTCCTCCCTCCATCTCTCTCTACCTCTCTCTCTCTACTTTTCTCCCTCCATCTCTCTCTCACTCTATCTATCTCTTTTCCTCTCATTCCCTCTCCCTCTTTCTCCTTCCTTCTCCTTCTCCCTCTCCCTTCTTCGTTCTTTCTCTATCTCTCCCTCTCCCTCCTTCTCCCTCCTTCTCTCTCCTCCCTCATTCTCCCTCCCTCTCTCATACTTTCTCTATCTCTTCCTCTTTTCCCCTTTCCTTCCTTCTCCCTCCTTCTTCTTCCCTCTTCCTTTCACCTCTCTCCCTTCGTCATTCTTTCTCGATCTCTACCTCTCTTCCCTCTCCTTCCTTCTGCCTCCCTCTCACTCTCTCCCTCCTCCTCTCTCTCTCTCTCTCTCCTCCTTTCTCCCTCCCTTTCTGTCTCTCTCTCTCTCTCTCTCCCTCTCTCTCTCTCTCTCCCTCTCTCTCTCCTTTCCTCCTCCTTTCTCTCTCTCTTCCTCATTCTTTCTCGACCTCTACCTCTCTTCCCCTTTCCTTGTCGTCGCACCCACCTGCCCGCTCTCCCCTCAGCAGCTGACCCGAGACAGATGATACTCCTCACGACGAGCAATATACTAAGAATGTTCCTTTTCAATGTCCATTTTCTTGCGGCATCCCAAGATAGAACACGTGTGGTTATCTGTTTCCGCTGGGCTGTTTTATCGTCCTTTTCTTTCGTGTATTTGTGTATTTGTGAAAGGTTTGCGATACGATGGAAAGTAGGGATATTGAATGCAGCGTTTGCGTTTTCATATGCAGGCGCGTTAAATAAAAAATCATGCATTCAGAGTGAAACATTCACGGGTGGATGGACGGATGTGCATGTCTGTTCACGGGTAAACGAGTAGAGATATACATGTTCCATCAAACTGAAATGAAATGCACATATTTACACTCGGGCGCAAAACCCTCGTGCCAAAGTATGCAAAAGTCCCGAAATCCATTACAGTTTTCTCGCTCGGTCTAAGAAATGTCAACTCGCGCCGCCCATCTTTTAGCTCAGCCCATTCCAAACACGCTTGAGCCCCGATAGAGGGGGATTGGCACGGCACTTGGCCATTAGCGCCGCCTCTCTCGGGCTCCGGGCGGCCGAGGCCTGACCGGCGCTTGAGGGAGCCGAAGCCATTCCGGCGGCCGAGGATCCGCGCGCGTCACGTCCGAGAGAACGATCGTCTGCGGCCGCGGCATGTTCCTCACGTCCGCACTCGGCCATGCGGAGGAGCTGGTCGCGGCTTCGGCTTCACGTTTTGTTCTTGTTTTCCCGTTGTGTTTCATAAGGGTACAATTTTCCGCGCCGTTGATGGCCGAGTTGCCTTGTCAGCGGCACGGACATTTTGGCGGGCCGCGGGTCATGCATTCGTGATGCAAGTCCATTTTCCCGGAGGACTGAAGCGGCCATTGTGCAGGGTATTTGCCTCGATCGGCTCTGTCATACATCAGCGTGTTGTCCAGCCGTCCAAAAATACTCCCAACAGAGCCGATAATTAACTATTTCATTAAACCCGCATTGTGAAAGGCCTAAATACACACGACAGTTGTCTGTGTTCCCTGCAGTATATAAAATAGCCTGCTTGATGAGGAGAAAACGCCCCCAGCTGTCTGTGTCTGGCGCCGATTGTTTGGAATTCGCATCAGTATTTTTGTGACGATAATCATGTCGCGTTTGTCTCTTTCTCTCTCGAACGCAGTGACCGCCCCGGCCGCTATCGGGGGTGGTCTTATCCCCGGAGTACACGTTGTCGGCATAGTTTGGCCAGCCGTACGAGCGAAATTCCCGCGACGCATCCGGAACGCAGCTACTTTATTCGCCCGAAACTCCATGGCCGATGTGGCGATCCACTCAGCGCCTGGAGTGGATTGCAAAGCCGCTTCCATGATCCACTCATTAACTGGAGTGGATTGCGAACCCGCTTCCATGATCCACTCAGCGCCTGGAGTGGATTGCAAACCCGCTTCCATGATCCACTCAGCGCCCGGAGTGGATTGCAAAGCCGCTTCCATGATCCACTCAGCGCCCGGAGTGGATTGCAAAGCCGCTTCCATGATCCACTCAGCGCCCGGAGTGGATTGCAAACCCGCTTCCATGATCCACTCAGCGCCCGGAGTGGATTGCAAAGCCGCTTCCATGATCCACTCATTAACTGGAGTGGATTGCAAAGCCGCTTCCATGATCCACTCAGCGCCCGGAGTGGATTGCAAAGCCGCTTCCATGATCCACTCATTAATTGGAGTGGATTGCGAACCCGCTTCCATGATCCACTCAGCGCCTGGAGTGGATTGCAAAGCCGCTTCCATGATCCACTCATTAACTGGAGTGGATTGCAAACCCGCTTCCATGATCCACTCAGCGCCCGGAGTGGATTGCAAAGCCGCTTCCATGATCCACTCAGCGCCCGGAGTGGATTGCAAAGCCGCTTCCATGATCCACTCAGCGCCCGGAGTGGATTGCAAACCCGCTTCCATGATCCACTCATTAACTGGAGTGGATTGCAAAGCCGCTTCCATGATCCACTCAGCGCCCGGAGTGGATTGCAAAGCCGCTTCCATGATCCACTCAGCGCCCGGAGTGGATTGCAAAGCCGCTTCCATGATCCACTCATTAACTGGAGTGGATTGCAAAGCCGCTTCCATGATCCACTCATTAACTGGAGTGGATTGCGAACCCGCTTCCATGATCCACTCATTAACTGGAGTGGATTGCGAACCCGCTTCCATGATCCACTCAGCGCCTGGAGTGGATTGCGAACCCGCTTCCATGATCCACTCATTAACTGGAGTGGATTGCAAAGCCGCTTCCATGATCCACTCATTAACTGGAGTGGATTGCGAACCCGCTTCCATGATCCACTCAGCGCCTGGAGTGGATTGCAAACCCGCTTCCATGATCCACTCATTAACTGGAGTGGATTGCAAAGCCGCTTCCATGATCCACTCAGCGCCCGGAGTGGATTGCAAAGCCGCTTCCATGATCCACTCATTAACTGGAGTGGATTGCAAACCCGCTTCCATGATCCACTCATTAACTGGAGTGGATTGCAAAGCCGCTTCCATGATCCACTCAGCGCCTGGAGTGGATTGCAAACCCGCTTCCATGATCCACTCATTAACTGGAGTGGATTGCAAACCCGCTTCCATGATCCACTCAGCGCCTGGAGTGGATTGCAAAGCCGCTTCCATGATCCACTCATTAACTGGAGTGGATTGCAAAGCCGCTTCCATGATCCACTCAGCGCCTGGAGTGGATTGCAAAGCCGCTTCCATGATCCACTCAGCGCCTGGAGTGGATTGCAAACCCGCTTCCATGATCCACTCATTAACTGGAGTGGATTGCAAACCCGCTTCCATGATCCACTCAGCGCCTGGAGTGGATTGCAAACCCGCTTCCATGATCCACTCATTAACTGGAGTGGATTGCAAACCCGCTTCCATGATCCACTCATTAACTGGAGTGGATTGCAAACCCGCTTCCATGATCCACTCATTAACTGGAGTGGATTGCAAAGCCGCTTCCATGATCCACTCATTAACTGGAGTGGATTGCAAACCCGCTTCCATGATCCACTCATTAACTGGAGTGGATTGCAAAGCCGCTTCCATGATCCACTCAGCGCCTGGAGTGGATTGCAAACCCGCTTCCATGATCCACTCAGCGCCCGGAGTGGATTGCAAAGCCGCTTCCATGATCCACTCATTAACTGGAGTGGATTGCAAACCCGCTTCCATGATCCACTCAGCGCCCGGAGTGGATTGCAAAGCCGCTTCCATGATCCACTCGGCGCCTGGAGTGGATTGCAAAGCCGCTTCCATGATCCACTCATTAACTGGAGTGGATTGCAAACCCGCTTCCATGATCCACTCAGCGCCCGGAGTGGATTGCAAAGCCGCTTCCATGATCCACTCAGCGCCTGGAGTGGATTGCAAAGCCGCTTCCATGATCCACTCATTAACTGGAGTGGATTGCAAAGCCGCTTCCATGATCCACTCAGCGCCTGGAGTGGATTGCAAAGCCGCTTCCATGATCCACTCATTAACTGGAGTGGATTGCAAACCCGCTTCCATGATCCACTCAGCGCCCGGAGTGGATTGCAAAGCCGCTTCCATGATCCACTCATTAACTGGAGTGGATTGCAAAGCCGCTTCCATGATCCACTCATTAACTGGAGTGGATTGCAAAGCCGCTTCCATGATCCACTCAGCGCCCGGAGTGGATTGCAAAGCCGCTTCCATGATCCACTCATTAACTGGAGTGGATTGCAAAGCCGCTTCCATGATCCACTCAGCGCCTGGAGTGGATTGCAAAGCCGCTTCCATGATCCACTCATTAACTGGAGTGGATTGCAAAGCCGCTTCCATGATCCACTCAGCGCCCGGAGTGGATTGCAAAGCCGCTTCCATGATCCACTCAGCGCCCGGAGTGGATTGCAAAGCCGCTTCCATGATCCACTCAGCGCCTGGAGTGGATTGCAAAGCCGCTTCCATGATCCACTCAGCGCCTGGAGTGGATTGCAAAGCCGCTTCCATGATCCACTCAGCGCCCGGAGTGGATTGCAAACCCGCTTCCATGATCCACTCATTAACTGGAGTGGATTGCAAAGCCGCTTCCATGATCCACTCGGCGCCTGGAGTGGATTGCAAAGCCGCTTCCATGATCCACTCATTAACTGGAGTGGATTGCAAACCCGCTTCCATGATCCACTCAACGCCCGGAGTGGATTGCAAACCCGCTTCCATGATCCACTCAGCGCCCGGAGTGGATTGCAAAGCCGCTTCCATGATCCACTCGGCGCCTGGAGTGGATTGCAAAGCCGCTTCCATGATCCACTCATTAACTGGAGTGGATTGCAAACCCGCTTCCATGATCCACTCAACGCCCGGAGTGGATTGCAAACCCGTTTCCATGATCCACTCATTAACTGGAGTGGATTGCAAAGCCGCTTCCATGATCCACTCGGCGCCTGGAGTGGATTGCAAAGCCGCTTCCATGATCCACTCATTAACTGGAGTGGATTGCAAACCCGCTTCCATGATCCACTCAGCGCCTGGAGTGGATTGCAAACCCGCTTCCATGATCCACTCAGCGCCCGGAGTGGATTGCAAAGCCGCTTCCATGATCCACTCAGCGCCTGGAGTGGATTGCAAAGCCGCTTCCATGATCCACTCAGCGCCCGGAGTGGATTGCAAAGCCGCTTCCATGATCCACTCAGCGCCTGGAGTGGATTGCAAACCCGCTTCCATGATCCACTCAGCGCCTGGAGTGGATTGCAAAGCCGCTTCCATGATCCACTCATTAACTGGAGTGGATTGCAAAGCCGCTTCCATGATCCACTCAGCGCCTGGAGTGGATTGCAAACCCGCTTCCATGATCCACTCATTAACTGGAGTGGATTGCAAACCCGCTTCCATGATCCACTCAGCGCCTGGAGTGGATTGCAAAGCCGCTTCCATGATCCACTCATTAACTGGAGTGGATTGCAAAGCCGCTTCCATGATCCACTCAGCGCCTGGAGTGGATTGCAAACCCGCTTCCATGATCCACTCAGCGCCCGGAGTGGATTGCAAACCCGCTTCCATGATCCACTCATTAACTGGAGTGGATTGCAAACCCGCTTCCATGATCCACTCATTAACTGGAGTGGATTGCAAAGCCGCTTCCATGATCCACTCAGCGCCTGGAGTGGATTGCAAACCCGCTTCCATGATCCACTCAGCGCCTGGAGTGGATTGCAAAGCCGCTTCCATGATCCACTCAGCGCCTGGAGTGGATTGCAAACCCGCTTCCATGATCCACTCATTAACTGGAGTGGATTGCAAAGCCGCTTCCATGATCCACTCAGCGCCTGGAGTGGATTGCAAAGCCGCTTCCATGATCCACTCAGCGCCCGGAGTGGATTGCAAAGCCGCTTCCATGATCCACTCAGCGCCTGGAGTGGATTGCAAAGCCGCTTCCATGATCCACTCATTAACTGGAGTGGATTGCAAAGCCGCTTCCATGATCCACTCAGCGCCTGGAGTGGATTGCAGACCCGCTTCCATGATCCACTCAGCGCCCGGAGTGGATTGCAAAGCCGCTTCCATGATCCACTCAGCGCCTGGAGTGGATTGCAAAGCCGCTTCCATGATCCACTCAGCGCCCGGAGTGGATTGCAAAGCCGCTTCCATGATCCACTCAGCGCCTGGAGTGGATTGCAGACCCGCTTCCATGATCCACTCAGCGCCCGGAGTGGATTGCAAAGCCGCTTCCATGATCCACTCATTAACTGGAGTGGATTGCAAAGCCGCTTCCATGATCCACTCAGCGCCTGGAGTGGATTGCAAACCCGCTTCCATGATCCACTCAGCGCCCGGAGTGGATTGCAAAGCCGCTTCCATGATCCACTCATTAACTGGAGTGGATTGCAAAGCCGCTTCCATGATCCACTCAGCGCCTGGAGTGGATTGCAAACCCGCTTCCATGATCCACTCATTAACTGGAGTGGATTGCAAACCCGCTTCCATGATCCACTCAGCGCCTGGAGTGGATTGCAAACCCGCTTCCATGATCCACTCATTAACTGGAGTGGATTGCAAAGCCGCTTCCATGATCCACTCAGCGCCTGGAGTGGATTGCAAACCCGCTTCCATGATCCACTCAGCGCCCGGAGTGGATTGCAAAGCCGCTTCCATGATCCACTCAGCGCCTGGAGTGGATTGCAAACCCGCTTCCATGATCCACTCAGCGCCTGGAGTGGATTGCAAACCCGCTTCCATGATCCACTCAGCGCCCGGAGTGGATTGCAAACCCGCTTCCATGAT
>NC_091562.1:41475581-41483081 GCF_042767895.1 Penaeus vannamei
GAGGAAAATGTAAAAATGGTTCATGCCATAGCGAAGGTTGGAGACTATCAATATCTGATGCTCAGTTAATAACCAATACAGCAAAGAACGTGAATTGGAAAATAAATGATTCAGGTAAACGATTATTACCAGGTAGTAAGCATATATACTTTCCCACCTAAACAGATATACACATGCACACATCCACATGCACACACACATACACATACACACACACACACACACATCCACATGCACACACACACACACACACACACACACACACACACACACACACACACACATATATATATATATATATATATATATATATATATATATATATATATGTGTGTGTGTGTGTGTGTGTGTGTGTGTGTGTGTGTATGTGTGTGTGTGTGTGTGTGTGTGTGTGTGTGAGTGTGTGTGTGTGTGTGTGTGTGTATATACATATATATATATATATATATATATATATATATATATATATATATATATATATATATATATATATATACATACATATATATATACATATATATATATATATATATATATATATATATATATATATATATATATACATATATGTGTGTGTGTATATATATATATATATATATATATATATATATATATATATATATATATATATAATATATGCACACATGCAGCTTATATATATATATATATATATATAATATATATATATATATATATATATATATATACATACATACATACATAAATGAGATCAGGCGTTCATAACCCTCCGTCCCTCCGGCGCAGCCCTCCAGTTCAAGTTGGAGGAGCCCTCGCCGCCCGCCAGCGTGTGCTCTCTGCCCTGCCTCACGGGTCAGGCCAAGAAGTACGTGGAGGGGGAGTCCTGCTGCTGGCACTGCTTCAACTGCTCCACGTACCAGGTGAGGAAGGCGAGGGAGGCTGGCACAAGGGGAGGGGGGTTTAGGTTTTTAGAGGATTGGTTTTTGTTGGTTTTTTGTTATGAGTGGGATCTGCTTGTATGGTTTTTTTATTTGTGGTTTGTGAGAGGGTTTTGTTGTTGTTGTTTTTTTGAGATTCAGTTTCTTAGTTAATGAAAGTATGGATTTCTTTTGTATATTTTCTTTGGGAAGTTGATTTTTCTTTTTCCTTTTTCCTTTTTTTTGCAATTTACCAAAACTATAACAATTTTTGGAGAGGAAAGACTCTTTTTTTCAATTTCCGAAAACCTAGTAACACGAAGATCCCATTTTTTTGCAATTTACCAAAACTATAACATTATTTAGAGAGAAAAGATACTTTTTTCAATTTACGAAACCCTAGCAATACAAATATTTCGAAACGAGAGTTAACCAGATGTCATTTTCGTGTTTTTTTTTCCCAGATAGTGAACCCTTACGACGAGACCCAGTGCCTCACGTGTGACTGGGGGACCCTGCCCTCGCCTGACCACCTCAGGTGCAACCCCATACCCGAGGTGAGTCTCGTCTTTACTCATTATTCATCACACATCTTCACTGTCGTATTTTGTAGGATATATTAGATGGGATAAGCTATGCTATTAAGGGCCAGGTATTGCTGAACACGGTATAAAGGTATTGGTAAACAGGGTACCATCATACTTAGATTTTCATTGTCTTTCTTATAGGGTATATTAGATGGGATAAGTTATGTTATTAGGGACCAGGGTAACTGATAAACATGGTATCATCATACTTGGAATTTCATTGTCTTTTTATAGGATATATTTGATTGGATAAGCTATATCATTAAGGGCCAGGATATTGATAAACATGGTATCATCACACTTACATTATCATTGTCATTGGATGAGCTACATCGGACCAGAGTATTGATAAATATGGTATCATACTTAGATTTTCATATTCGTATTAGATTTTCCCTGCAATTTTTTGTAGGATAAATTTTATTTGATAAGCTATATCCTTAAGGACCAGTGTATTGATAAACGCGGTATCATCATACTTAGATTTTAATTGTCATTTTTGTAGGATATATGAGATTGGACACACTATATCATTAAGAACCAGGGTATTGATAAACATGGTATCATGACTGGTACTATTGGTACTATCTTAAAACTCCATTCCCGAGGTGTACATCATCTTAACTCACCATCATTCATCATACTCATATTTTCGTGTTTTTGTAGCATATACTAGACTGGCTTAGTACTAACGTTTAGAATTTAGTTATTATTACGTATTTTATCACAATTGGTATTCCATGAGGTAAGTTATCGACATTACTCATCGTTACTCATCGTATTCATCCTACTCAGGCTTTCACTTTTTTTAATTGGTTTGAATAGCAATTAGATGTCAACAGATCAATGACGGAAATAGAATGATGTGGGAAGGAAAGTAATTATGAAATGAAGAGAAAGGGAAAGGATAATCAACGGACTGGCATAACCTTTTATAATCAGAATGCAAGGACAAATTATAAAAAAAATAATAATACCAAATACCACTATTCCTGTACTATAATATGCACTATAATTAGAGACCAAATTGTCAAAAGTAATACCAAATACCATTATTCCTGTACTTTGATATTCACTATCGGATAAAATAATAGTGATAAAAAACAACTGTATATCTCATACTACAAGATTCTACATGAAAAAAAGAATTAAAAAAATAATCTTAGTCTGTATAACAAGAACGTTAATCCTTAATCCTCAATCGAAAAAGATTAGAAAACAACGACTAAAAGAGAAGAAAAAAGACCCTGTATACCCTTCAATCAAATTAATAGCGATATAAAGAGACACACAACACAGGGCGTTCCAGTTTAGCGAATAAGGTTGCCAGTTACGGAATAAATGGGCCAGTTGCTTAGCCTCGGACACCGGGGTCAAGTTGCAAAGGGAGAGTCAAACACCATAAAGGTCTTTAACGGGATTAAACTCACGCAGTTTCGCCTTTAATCGCCTATCGATTGGCTCTGTTATATGCTGTTGTCATACGTGCGTCAGAGGAATGCAGCGGCGTTGTGAAATTACAGCTGAGTCAGTATACTTTGCTGAAATATGTCAGGGTTGTTAAATCATTGGGGTTGCTGCTGGCTGGCTGGTGGAACCTTAGATGTTGTGATGTTATTTTATTATTGTTGTAATTTTTTTTATAAAGTTGATGTCAACTGTTGTCTGTTTTGTTGTCATTATGATCATTATTATTGTCCTAATCATGATTATCGTCATCATTATTATTATTATTATTATCATTATCATTATCATTATTATTATCATCATCAATATTACCATTAATCTATTCATTTTTTATCATTATATTATCATTATTTTTATTATGGTTGTATTTTCATTATCATCATTATCATTATTATTATGGTTGTATTTTCATTATCTTCATTATTATTATTATCGTTAATATTATTATCATCGTCATCAATATTGTTATCATTATTAGTATTATAATCATCGTCATGAATATTATCATTATTATTATTATCGTTAGCAGCATTATTATTACTATTATTATTACTAACAATATCATTCTTATTATTGTTGTTGTTGTTATCATCATCATTGCTGCAACTACCATCACCACAATCATCATCATCACCATTCTTTTATGATCATCACTAGTATGAATTTCATTATCAAAATCATCCTTATCAATACTCCTAATGCAACCATCACGTTAATGATATTAAATACTCCCATTATCATTTTTCCTATCAATAAAATTATTATTAGCATTATCACTCTCATCATATTTATTACTAAGGCTATTTCTATCATCACTATCATCATATTCATCACTAAGGCTATTCCTATCATCACAATCATCACCATGGACACTGTATTTACCTATTTTACAATCCATCACCTTTAGGCAAGCCCGAGGGTAAGGTAGAAGGGCGAGACATTACCCTAATCACCAATTTATAAGCTTACGAAGTATAAAATTGATTGAATGATTGACGCGTGAAACTATAAAGTGTCTGAGGGAGAGTGTGCTAATTATGATATTTTCTGTGTCATATTTTAACGCCAATTAACGTCCGAGCTCGATTCGCACGGTAATGTATGTCTTTAATTAGCAATGAATGGCCGCGTCTCATCAACAATTAATTTCTGTGTTTGATTAATAACTACCTCGTGTTTATTTAATTATTAATTTGTTTTTTAATATTAATAAATTGATATGTTGAGCCGGAGATGGATACCTCACTGTAGTTAATGATTTATTACTAGGTTAATGATAATTATAAGGCTAATTAGGCCTAATTAGAATGACTGATGAGACCTAATAAAACATGTGAAAGTTTGTAAGATTTAATGAGTGTAACTAGAGATGCCTAATGAGGATTGATAATAAGGGTATCTGAAAATGACAATTAAGGATTTATTAAAATCACTAATAATAAAGATTGACGAGAATTAATAAAGATTAATTGAAATAGCAAATAAAGACTTTAAAAGAAAACAAGTAGAAACGACAAATAACACCTAAGTAAAATGAAGAAAGAACATTGATAATAATGACCGCTAATAATAATGCCTAACTAAGGCTAATGGTTACATCTAATTATGTCTGCCTGAGAGTAATGTCTAATAACAACTACGAATAATGGCTAACTACAACTACTAACAACAAGAAGTAGCAACAACAAGAACAACAACAATTAACAACAACGAACAACAACAACAGCATCAATGACACGATCTAAGAACAACAGCTAACAAAAACAACAGATAACAACAATACCACCTAACAACAATTAAAAACAACAACAAACAACAACTAAACAAAAAGTTAACAACGACAACCAACAATAACAACAGCTAAGAATAACTAACAACACTAATAATAACAAAAAAACGAACACAACTAATAACAACAACACCAACAACAACAAACAACAACAAAAGCGAAACCGGACTCTTACCACCGCCCGCCCTCCCGTCCCTCCGTCAGGTGTACATCCAGACGGACTCGTGGTGGGCGATCGGGGCCATGCTCTTCTCCTCCCTGGGCGTGGTGCTCACGGGCGTGGTGGTGTGGGTGTTCATGAGCCACAACGACACGCCCGTGGTGAGGGCGTCCGGGCGGGAGCTGTCCTACGTGCTGCTGTCGGGGGTCTTCCTCTGCTACGCCGTCACGTTCGTCTTCGTGCTGAAGGTGAGGGGGTGGGGTGGGGGAGGGGGAGGTGTGGGGTGGGAGGGGGGGAGGGGGGGAAGGGTTGAAGGAGGGAGGGGGAAGGGGAAGGGGAGAGGGAGAGGGGTGAGGAAAAGGGAGGGAGGGGGTGGGAAGGGGTGAAGGGGGGGGGGAGGGGAGAGGAAAAGGGAGGGAGGGGGAGGGAAGGGGTGAAGGGGGGGAAGGGGGGAAGGGATGAGGGGGAGGGAGGGGAGGGGGAAGGGGGGAGGAAAAGGGAGGGAGGGGGAGGGAAGGAGTGAGGAAAAGGGAGGGAGGGGAGGGGGAGAGGGAGAGGAAAAGGGAAGGGTTGAGGGTGAGGTGGGAGGGGGAGGGGGGAGGAAAAGGGAGGGAGGGGAGGGGGAAGGGGAGAGGAAAAGGGAGGGGTGGAGTTTGGTGAGGGGGGAGAGGAAAAGGGAGGGATAGGGGTGAGGGGGAGGGGGAGGAGTGAGGTGAGAGGAAAGGGGAGGTGGAGGAGAGAGGAAAGGGGACGGTTGAGGGTGAGGGGGAAGGGGGGGGAAGGGCGAAGGAGAGGGGTGAGAGGGAGGGACAGGGAAGGGAAAGGGGACAGGGGTTGGTGAGAGTGAGGGGAGAGGAAGAAGGGGATTAGAGGGGTGAAGAAGAGGGATGAGTGGACAGAGAGGAATGAGTGAGGGAAGGGAGGAATAAGAGATAAGGGAGGGAGAGGGGAGAGGGGAAAGTTAATGAGAGATGACAGGGAGAGGGAAAGAGGGTGAAAGAAAACAGTAGAAAGAAAGAGGGTATGTGAGAGAGAAAGATATATATATATATATATATATATATATATATATATATATATATATATATATATATATATATATATATATATATATATATATATATGTGTGTGTGTGTGTGTGTGTGTGTGTGTGTGTGTGTGTGTGTGTGTGTGTGTGTGTGTGTGTGTGTGTGTGTTTATAGAGAGAGAGAAGAAGAAGAAGGGTAAAAGAGAGCGGATAATCAGGAGCAGGAAAACAGGAGAAGGAGATAAACAACTTTAATCCCCACTTCACCTCGTCCACTTCCTCCTCAAGCGCCAACAAACACCATTCCCTCATAAATACCAATTTTAAAACCCTATGAAATAAAAGCCAATTACCTAAACATCGCCAAATCACGCAATAATATTTTCCCCCAACCTAGCCTACAGCGGTGGTGTGCGGATGCCAGCGTTTTGGCCTCGGCTTCTGCTTCGCCGTGGTGTATAGCGCGCTGCTCACCAAGACCAACCGAATCTCCCGGATCTTCAACGCGGGGAAACGAACGGCCAAGAGACCTTCCTTCATTACGCCCAAGTCGCAGCTGTGTATCTGTTTTTGTCTCGTGTTTGTTCAGGTTTGTGTGTTTGTGCTTTTTTTTTCTCTCTCTCTCTTATGATGTTTGTCCAAAACTGCTTCTAAAACTTTTTTTTGTAGCGCGTGAATAATTATTTTATTTTTTTCGGCTAATGGAGGTTCTTGGCACTTCCTTGGCGTTTTATTATATTATGTCGGTGATAAAGTTTGACGTCAAAGGTAATCCATTGGTTTATCGGTTGAGAGAGAGGGGGGGGGGGGGAGAGAGAGATAGGGGGGGAGGGAGATAGAGAGGGGGGGGAGGAAGAGAGAGAGGGGGGAGAGGGGGGAGGAAGAGAGAGAGAGAGGGGGGGAGGAAGAGAGAGAGAGAGGGGGGGAGGAAGAGAGAGAGAGAGGGGGGGGAGGAAGAGAGAGAGAGAGGGGGGGAGGAGGATAGAGAGAGAGGGGGGGGAGGAAGAGAGAGAGAGAGAGGGGAAGGAAGACAGAGAGGGGGGGGAGGAAGAGAGAGAGAGAGAGGGGGGGAGGAAGAGAGAGAGAGAGGGGGGGAGGAAGAGAGAGAGAGAGGGGGGGAGGAGGAAGAGAGAGAGAGAGAGAGGGGCTAGGGGGAGGAAGAGAGAGAGAGAGGGGGGGAGGAAGAGAGAGAGAGAGAGAGGGGGGGAAGAGAGAGAGAGAGAGGGGGGGAGGAAGAGAGAGAGAGAGATGGGGAGGACGAGAGAAAGGAGAGGGGGGAGGAAGAGAGAGAGAGGGGGGGAGGAAGATAGAGAGAGAGAGGGGGGGAGGAAGAGAGAGAGAGGTGGGAGGAGGAAGAGAGAGAGAGAGGGGGGGAGGAAGAGAGAGAGAGAGAGGGGGAGGACGAGAGAGAGAGAGAGGGGGGAGGAAGAGTGAGAGGGGGGGGAGAGGAAGATAGAGAGAGAGAGGGGGGGAGGAAGAGAGAGAGAGGGGGGGAGGAAGAGAGAGAGGGGGGGGAGGAAGAGAGAGAGAGAGAGAGGGGGGAGGAAGAGAGAGAGAGAGGGGGGGGAGGAAGA
>NC_091562.1:41488081-41493081 GCF_042767895.1 Penaeus vannamei
TTCTATCACGTTTCCAGACCTGACCGTCGATTCTATCACGTTTCCAGACCTGACCGTCGATTCTATCACGTTTCCAGACCTGACCGTCGATTCTATCACGTTTCCAGACCTGACCGTCGATTCTATCACGTTTCCAGACCTGACCGTCGATTCTATCACGTTTCCAGACCTGACCGTCGATTCTATCACGTTTCCAGACCTGACCGTCGATTCTATCACGTTTCCAGACCTGACCGTCGATTCTATCACGTTTCCAGACCTGACCGTCGATTCTATCGCGTTTCCAGACCTGACCGTCGATTCTATCACGTTTCCAGACCTGACCGTCGATTCTATCACGTTTCCAGACCTGACCGTCGATTCTATCACGTTTCCAGACCTGACCGTCGATTCTATCACGTTTCCAGACCTGACCGTCGATTCTATCACGTTTCCAGACCTGACCGTCGATTCTATCACGTTTCCAGACCTGACCGTCGATTCTATCACGTTCCCAGACCTGACCGTCGATTCTATCGCGTTTCCAGACCTGACCGTCGATTCTATCACGTTTCCAGACCTGACCGTCTATTCTATCACGTTTCCAGACCTGACCGTCTATTCTATCACGTTTCCAGACCTGACCGTCTATTCTATCACGTTTCCAGACCTGACCGTCGATTCTATCACGGTTCCAGACCTGACCGTCGATTCTATCACGTTTCCAGACCTGACCGTCTATTCTATCACGTTCCCAGACCTGACCGTCGATTCTATCACGTTTCCAGACCTGACCGTCGATTCTATCACGTTTCCAGACCTGACCGTCGATTCTATCACGTTTCCAGACCTGACCGTCGATTCTATCACGTTTCCAGACCTGACCGTCGATTCTATCACGTTTCCAGACCTGACCGTCTATTCTATCACGTTTCCAGACCTGACCGTCGATTCTATCACGTTTCCAGACCTGACCGTCGATTCTATCACGTTTCCAGACCTGACCGTCGATTCTATCACGTTCCCAGACCTGACCGTCGATTCTATCGCGTTTCCAGACCTGACCGTCGATTCTATCACGTTTCCAGACCTGACCGTCTATTCTATCACGTTTCCAGACCTGACCGTCTATTCTATCACGTTTCCAGACCTGACCGTCTATTCTATCACGTTTCCAGACCTGACCGTCGATTCTATCACGGTTCCAGACCTAACCATGGATTCTATCGCGTTTCCAGACCTGACCGTCTATTCTATCACGTTTCCAGACCTGACCGTCGATTCTATCACGGTTCCAGACCTAACCATGGATTCTATCGCGTTTCCAGACCTGACCGTCTATTCTATCACGTTCCCAGACCTGACCGTCGATTCTATCACGTTTCCAGACCTGACCGTCTATTCTATCACGTTCCTAGACCTGACCGTCTATTCTATCACGTTCCCAGACCTGACCGTCGATTCTATCACGTTTCCAGACCTGACCGTCGATTCTATCACGTTTCCAGACCTGACCGTCGATTCTATCACGTTTCCAGACCTGACCGTCTATTCTATCACGTTTCCAGACCTGACCGTCGATTCTATCACGTTTCCAGACCTGACCGTCGATTCTATCACGTTCCCAGACCTGACCGTCGATTCTATCACGTTTCCAGACCTGACCGTCGATTCTATCACGTTCCCAGACCTGACCGTCGATTCTATCACGTTCCCAGACCTGACCGTCGATTCTATCGCGTTTCCAGACCTGACCGTCTATTCTATCACGTTTCCAGACCTGACCGTCGATTCTATCACGTTTCCAGACCTGACCGTCTATTCTATCACGTTTCCAGACCTGACCGTCGATTCTATCACGTTTCCAGACCTGACCGTCTATTCTATCACGTTTCCAGACCTGACCGTCGATTCTATCACGTTTCCAGACCTGACCGTCTATTCTATCACGTTCCTAGACCTGACCGTCTATTCTATCACGTTCCCAGACCTGACCGTCTATTCTATCACGTTTCCAGACCTGACCGTCGATTCTATCACGTTTCCAGACCTGACCGTCGATTCTATCACGTTTCCAGACCTGACCGTCGATTCTATCACGTTTCCAGACCTGACCGTCGATTCTATCACGTTTCCAGACCTGACCGTCGATTCTATCACGTTCCCAGACCTGACCGTCGATTCTATCGCGTTTCCAGACCTGACCGTCTATTCTATCACGTTTCCAGACCTGACCGTCTATTCTATCACGTTTCCAGACCTGACCGTCGATTCTATCACGTTTCCAGACCTGACCGTCGATTCTATCACGTTCCTAGACCTGACCGTCTATTCTATCACGTTCCCAGACCTGACCGTCGATTCTATCACGTTTCCAGACCTGACCGTCGATTCTATCACGTTTCCAGACCTGACCGTCGATTCTATCATGTTTCCAGACCTGACCGTCGATTCTATCACGTTCCCAGACCTGACCGTCGATTCTATCACGTTCCCAGACCTGACCGTCGATTCTATCACGTTCCCAGACCTGACCGTCTATTCTATCACGTTTCCAGACCTGACCGTCGATTCTATCACGTTCCCAGACCTGACCGTCGATTCTATCACGTTCCCAGACCTGACCGTCGATTCTATCGCGTTTCCAGACCTGACCGTCGATTCTATCACGTTTCCAGACCTAACCATGGATTCTATCACGTTTCCAGACCTGACCGTCTATTCTATCACGTTCCCAGACCTAACCGTGGGTTCTCTCGTTCCCAGACCTAACCGTCTATTCTATCGCGTTTCCAGACCTAACCGTGGATCCTCTCTCATTTCCAGGACTGATCGTGGATTCTATCGTGTGTCCAGACCTAACCGTTAATTCTATCACGTTTCCAGACCTAACCATGGATTCTATCTCTCGTTCCCAGACCTAACCATGGATTCTATCGCGTTCCCAGACCTAACCGTGGATCCTCTCTCATTCCCAGGACTGATTGTGGATTCTATCGTGTGTCCAGACCTAACCGTTAATTCTATCTCTCGTTCCCAGACCTAACCGTCTATTCTATCACGTTTCCAGACCTAACCGTCTATTCTATCACGTTCCCAGACCTAACCGTGAGTTCCCTCTCGCTTCCAGACCTAAACATGGATTCTATCGCGTTCCCAGACCTAACCATGGATGCTATCACGTTTCCAGACCTAACCATGAGTTCCCTCTCATTCCCAGGACTGATTGTGGATTCTATCGCGTTTCCAGACCTAACCGTGGATCCTCTCTCATTTCCAGACCTAACCGTCTTTTCTATCGCGTTTCCAGACCTAACCGTGGATCCTCTCTCATTCCCAGGACTGATTGTGGTGTGCACGGTGTACGCCATTCTCACCCGCAAGATTCCTGAGGCGTTTAACGAGAGCAAACACATCGGCTTCACTATGTACACGACCTGCATCATCTGGCTCGCGTTTGTGCCCATCTACTTCTCCACGGCCAACAACGTCGAGGTGGGGGGGGGCGTGGTTTAAGGGAGATCGTCTCTTGTTTTTTGTTTTTTGTTTTGTTTTTGTTTATTTGTTTTTCTGTTTCTTTTTTTTTCTGTTTCTTCTTTTTCGGTTTCTGTTTCTTTTTTCTTTTTCTTTTTGTTATCTCTTTTTCTTCTTTTTCTTTTTGTTATTCTCGTTTTTCTTCTTCTTTTTCTTTTTTTTCCGTTTTTTCTTCTTTTTCTGTTTTCTGCTTCTTCTTTGGTTTCTTTTCCGTCTTTTCTTATTCTTGTTTTTCTTCTTTTGTATCTTTTTCTTCTCCTTCTTCTTTGTCATTTGTAATTATTATTCTTTTTCTTTTTTCTTCTTTTTCATTTTTCTTTTTATTCTTTTTCTTTTTTTCTTCCAATTCTTCTTCTTCATCTTTTTTGTCATCTTTTTCTTTATATTTTCTTTCTTTTTGTTCTTCATACTGTCTTTCTTTGTTCTTAAATCTTTTTCTTCGTTTCCTTCCTTACGCTTTTTCCTTCTTTTTTTCACATCCATTTTATTAATTTCCTCTTTTCCTTTTTTTTTCTTGTTCCTTTGACTAGGTACGCTTTGAATTCCCACTTACTTTGAATAGCGTTATTATGCCTATTGTTATCTTAAAACATATCATAATCATGCAAATTCATATTTATATCATTCCAGATTTTTTTTTTTTTTTCATATAAAACACCAACTTTGTATAAAAAAAATTCTGAGCCAAAAAAAAAGAGAAAACTTATTCCCGCAGATCACAAAGAACCTTTTGTTTTTGACGAAGAATCTTTACACAATATTTCCGCAACGTTTCGTAATAAAGGACGAAAGACACAGAAAGAGATGTATTGTTCATAAAGAGATTCAATACCTTCGTTCGCCCAGACCGTAAAATTCATATTGTTTATGCGGGGATAGTTTGACGAAAATATTCATGTGTAATCCGAACATCAGTCAAATAATATTAGTTTTGCCTGGCTTTGCGACCCACAATGCAATGCGCTTTAATAAAACAGGCGCAGGATAGCTGTTGATAAAATTTTTGATAAATATGCATTGAATTGACCGCAAAATAAATGACGGTTTTAAATATATTGTAAGTTTGTGTAGATGTGTCGTTATTGTGACTTTTTATTTTATTGATATTGTTATCGTGATCATTATAATTACTATCATTATTATTAATGGTATCATCATATTCATCATTATGATTAATATTATCATTATTATTGCACTGTCATTACTACACCATCAGTCACCATTATCATCACAATTACTATCAATCTCCCCATCCCCATCACCACCACATCATCACCATCCCCACACCCTTCCCCTCACCACCACATCATCACCATCACCACACCCTTCCCCTTACCATCATCACCCCAGACACCCCTCAATAACCCCTCACCACCACCACCCACACCCCTCACCCCCATCACCCCAGACACCCCTCAATAACCCCTCACCACCCTTCCCCAGCTGCGCATCACCACCACCTCGGTCACCATCTCCCTCTCGGCGAC
>NC_091562.1:41498081-41503081 GCF_042767895.1 Penaeus vannamei
GGACTCTGCCTCGCTCGGAAATAATCTGAGGAGGCTGCAATTGGGGGCTGGGAATAGTTTTGCTGCGGAGGGAGGTAAAGTGGAGAGGAGAGAAAGAGAGAGGGATGGAGGGAGATAAAGATAAAGAAAGAGAGAGGGAGATGGAGGGAAGGAGAGAGAGAGGGGGTGAGGGAGAAGAAGAGAGAAAGAGAGAGAGGGGGGGGGGCATGGGGGGAGAGTGAGAGAGACAGAAAGACAGACAAACAGACAAAGACAGAGTAAGAGAATGTAGGGAAAAGGAGAGAAAGAAGAAAGGAGGGAGAGAAAATGTAACGGAAAAAGAAGAGGATAGAGAGGGATAGAGTAAGAGAATGAAAGAGAGAGAAGAGAGCAAAATGCAAAGGAGAGGAGAGAGAACGACAAGTGAGAGAGAGACAGACATACAGACAGAAGGACAGATAAACAGAGAGATAGATATAGACCGATAAAAGGAGAGAAAGAGAAGCGGAAGCAAGCAGGGAGAGAAAAATACGGGAAAATGAAGAGGATGGAGAGTGATGAAGTGAAGTACGGGCAAAGGGAGAGGAGAGAGAAAGACGAGGCGAAAGAGAGAGAGAACGATCAAGCGAGCGAGAGAGAGAAAGAGAGAGAGAGAGAGAGAGAGAGAGCAAAGGAGAGAGAAAGAGAGAGAGAGAGAGAGAGAGAGAGCAAAGGAGAGAGAAAGAGAGAGGGAGAGAGAGAGAGAGAGAGAGACGGGGCGAAAGAGAGAGAGAGAGAGAGACGGGGCGAAAGAGAGAGAGAGAGAGAGAGAGAGTCGATGCGAAAGAGAGAAAGAGATAGATATAGATGGAGAGAATGAGAGAAAAAGAGAGACACAGGGACCGAAAGAGATGGAAATGGAGAAAGAGGGAGTGAGAGGCAGCGAGAGATTGCAATGACAATATAGGCATATTGGCAAAGCATTGGCAGTATTTGAAAACTTTGTCTCAACTGAAAGTGTTTACAAATTCATGAGAGGAAAAGTTACTTTGTAAAAGCCCAGTAAACCCGAATAATGTAAAGGCAGTAACCTGTCAGTATTGCATCATACAATACACTTTTTTAAGCGATACCCAACCATGGTAATTACTAAAGCGACTGTGTATGAAGTGGGAATCAAATAACATCAAACAAATGTATTTCCACGAAGCGCATCCATCATTGTAAACAACGGCACAGGGATCCTAAGTATAAATGGTCGACACATACTCTTTATATACAAAAGGAAAAATCATGATAATAGATGTTGCAGCATAACTATGTAAGATGATAATGATAATGATGATAATGATAACAGCAGTAGAAATAATAATGGTGACGGTAATATTAATGATAGTAGTTATTATTGTTATGATAATAAAAAAATAATCGTGATGATAATGATAACAATAATAATTATTGCTAATATTTTGTTATTATCATTATCATTACTTTTATCATTATCATTATTAAAAATGATAATGATAGTTATGACAAGTTATAATAGCAATAATAACGATGATCATATTGATGATAATAAAAATAATGCTAATGATAGTAATGATAATGAATGCTAATAACAGTAATGATAATAAGAATGCTAATAATGATAATGATAATAATGAATAATAATAGAGATGATATTGATAATGATGATTATAATGATAATAACAATGGAGATAATTATAATAACAATGATGATAATGATAATAATAATAATAAAAGATGATAGTAATAATAATACTAATAATCGTGATAATTATAATAATGATAATGATAATAATAACATGATATGGTAATAATAGACATTTACAATGGAAGTAAACATACACAAAACGTTTTGTCCCACAAACAAGGGACACACGAAGGACTGCACACGCACGCGGACTACGCACATAAAGGGAAAAAAACACGCACATAAGGGAGAAAACACGCACACGAGGGACTACGCACATAAAGAAGAAAACACGCACACGAGAGACTACGCACATAAAGGAGAAAACACGCACATAAGGAAAAAACACGCACACGAAGGAGAAAACACATAAAGGGAAAAAATACGCACATAAAGGGGAAAACACGCAAACGAGGGACTACGCACATAAAGGGGAAAACACGCACACGAGGGACTACGCACATAAAGGAAAAAAATACGTACATAAGGGAGAAAACACGCACACGAGGGACTACGCACATAAAGGGGAAAACACGCACACGAGGGACTACGCACATAAAGGGGAAAACACGCACACGAAGGATAAAACACATAAAGGGAAAAATACGCACATAAAGGAGAAAACACGCACACGAGGGACTACGCACATATAGGAGAAAACACATACACGAGGGACTACGCACATAAAGGGGAAAACACGCACACGAGGGACTACGCACATAAAGGGGAAAACACGCACACGAAGGATAAAACACATAAAGGGAAAAATACACACATAAAGGAGAAAACACGCACACGAGGGACTACGCACATATAGGAGAAAACACATACACGAGGGACTACGCACATAAAGGGGAAAACACGCACATGAGGGACTACGCACATAAAGGGGAAAACACGCACACGAAGGATAAAACACATAAAGGGAAAAATACGCACATAAAGGAGAAAACACGCACACGAGGGACTACGCACATATAGGAGAAAACACATACACGAGGGACTACGCACATAAAGGGGAAAACACGCACACGAGGGACTACGCACATAAAGGGGAAAACACGCACACGAAGGATAAAACACATAAAGGGAAAAATACGCACATAAAGGAGAAAACACGCACACGAGGGACTACGCACATATAGGAGAAAACACATACACGAGGGACTACGCACATAAAGGGGAAAACACGCACACGAGGGACTACGCACATAAAGGGGAAAACACGCACACGAAGGATAAAACACATAAAGGGAAAAATACGCACATAAAGGAGAAAACACGCACACGAGGGACTACGCACATATAGGAGAAAACACATACACGAGGGACTACGCACATAAAGGGGAAAACACGCACACGAGGGACTACGCACATAAAGGGGAAAACACGCACACGAAGGATAAAACACATAAAGGGAAAAATACGCACATAAAGGAGAAAACACGCACACGAGGGACTACGCACATATAGGAGAAAACACATACACGAGGGACTACGCACATAAAGGGGAAAACACGCACACGAGGGACTACGCACATAAAGGGGAAAACACGCACACGAAGGATAAAACACATAAAGGGAAAAATACGCACATAAAGGAGAAAACACGCACACGAGGGACTACGCACATATAGGAGAAAACACATACACGAGGGACTACGCACATAAAGGGGAAAACACGCACACGAGGGACTACGCACATAAAGGGGAAAACACGCACACGAAGGATAAAACACATAAAGGGAAAAATACGCGCATAAAGGAGAAAACACGCACACGAGGGACTACGCACATAAAGGAGAAAACACGCACACGAGGGACTACGTACATAAAGGAGAAAACACGCACACGAAGGATAAAACATATAAAGGGATAAAATACGTACATAAAGGAGAAAACACGAACACGAGGCACTACGCACATAAACGAGAAAACACGAACATAAAGGAAAAAAAAAACACGCACACGAGGGACCACGCACATAAAGGAGAAAACACGCACATAAAGGTAAAAACACGCACACGAAGGACTACGCACATAAACGAGAAAACCACGCACACACAACGCTCAATCCCAAAAGCCCAGCTTCAGGCCAACCTACACTCTCAATAAGAACTCTGGAGTGTATAATACCGAAAGGCTTTTTGCTCAGGGCAGCCGTTTAGATCTCGAATAACTGTGCGGAATTTTCAGTCTTGTCCAAGTTCAGAAGGCGGTGGGTCTATGTCCGCGAATCTCCCTCTCCCTCTGTCTTTCCCTCTTTTCGCCTTCCCCTCTTCTCTTCTCCCTCCTCCTCCGTCTCCCTCTCCCCTTCCTTTCTCCCTCCCCCTCCTTCTCCTATCCCCACTCCCTCCTGTCCCCCTCCCTCTTCCCTTCCCTTCTCCCCACCCTCCTTCTCCTATCCCCCTCTCCCTCCCTTCCCCTTCCTCTTTTCACCTTCCTCTCCCCTTCTCTTCTCCCTCTCCCTCCTTCTCCTGTCCCCCTCTCCCTCCCTTCACCTTTCCCTCTCGCCCTCCCCCTCCTCCTATCCCCCTCTCCCTCCCATCCTTCTCCTCCTACCCCCCTCCCGATCCCTCTCCCCTTTCCTCACCTCTCGCCCTCCCCCGCCTCCTATCCCCCTCTCCCTCCCATCCTTCTCCTCCTATCCCCCTCCCGATCCCTCTCCCCTTTCCTCACCTCTCGCCCTCCCCCCGCCTCCTATCCTCCTCTCCCTCCCATCCTTCTCCTCCTACCCCCCTCCCGATCCCTCTCCCCTTTCCTCACCTCTCGCCCTCCCCCTCCTCCTACCCCCCTCCTTTTCCATCTCCTCCCTCTCTTTCTATAACCCCCTCTCCCTCCCCCTCCTTTCCCACTCCCTTTCCCTCCCCCTCCTTTCCCACTCCCTCTCCCTACTCCCTTCCCCCTCCGTCCCCTCCCTTGTTTTTTGTCTGCTTTGTCTTGTTTATTTGTTTGTTTTCATCTCTGTTGATTTATCTTTCTTCCTTGTAGATCTACACGTCGGTTTGTTTAACACTGCCAGTCTCTCTATCTGTATATATTTATATATCTACCTATCTACCTATCTATCTACATATTTATCTTTCTGTATCTATATAGATAGATATGTTTGTTTGTTTGTTTGTTTTTTTTAATTTCTTCGTTTATTATAGTTATAATCAAATTCTGTGATTCTCGCTCTAATTATAGAGCAGTTTACCTCTGTGTGTGTGTGTGTGTGTGTGTGTGTGTGTGTGTGTGTGTGTGTGTGTGTGTGTGTGTGTGTTTGCGTATGTATATGTATATCTGCGTATGTGTATATAAGTGTGTGTGTGTGTGCGCGTGTGTG
>NC_091562.1:41510581-41523081 GCF_042767895.1 Penaeus vannamei
TATTACTATTTAGGTGTGTTGCATTCAGCCAATTAACATCAACTTCACACGCACATCTTTGCATCAGAAAAAAAAGAAAGTGAGTACTGAGTGATGTCACTAAATACATGTAAGGAGTAAAAATTACTAAACAAAAGTAGAACAACCCTAACCATTTCCTAAACGAAACTCAACAAGTATCCCCAGCTAAAATTGACAATCAAGAAATTACACAGTGGGTAAAGAAATGCTTTACTTTATCCTAAGACGTTTCTCATCAAGGATTCCTCTGCAATGCATGTAATAAACTGATTCACCATATGCCAACATTATGTAAGCACAAGCTATGTAAGCATGACATAAAAACAGAAAACTTATACATAAGTATGCTGATTTTACACTATTGCTCCATAAGCTGTATAGCTGTTGACTTTACAATCAGAGAACTTGAAAACAAAAAGATAACACATACACCATCTCTTTAAAATTAAGTCTTATTTTGAAAGAGAAATCAAAACAACAACAATCATTTTAAATATTCTCAAAATAGGTTTTCAAGTGATGTGGAAACCGGGTCAACAATCTACCCATTCACTTGCTAAAAGAAAAACTCAAGCCAAACTTTATATGCAAGCCCTTATAAATGTGATCATTTAATCATGATAAAAGCTGCAAAATCCCACAAAACATCACAACAAAGTTATAATTTCATTCAGCAACCACATACCAACAGTGCTGATTACAGTCAGTTATATATTTGTTCTTTCACTTTCAGGTCAGCTATCAGTTTAACCATAAACTTATCATCATTTTTTTAAGAACGTTCTGATATATATAGCATAACAATGTAGACGTACTTGGCATATAGAAGAACCAAACCAGTGAGTGTGTATTCCATAACAAAAATACAGAAAAGAACCAAAAGTATTAACTGAAGACAAAAACAATGTAGAACATATGTGAGGTAATCAAATATAAAAGAAAACCACTTTCTTGAAATCAAAATCAACATCTTATATTGTCACAAATATATACATTTTTCTCCACCCAAACTCACACACTGACAAGTATTTCTGTCAGAAAAAGTTCAACTCTGTCTAAAATAATTAATGCCAGTGAACTTTATAATCACCCTAACCATGACAGGAACAACAGAATCATACTTCATATTATTTACACCATTCAAATATGTCTCTCTTAATTATGTACATAGTTGTATATCTTTATGCGTCTCTTAACAGTCAATCAAAACTTCCTGCTCATGCAGATATATAAACAGACAAAAACATAGGATGTTGAGACCAGTATGACCAGTAACCAATGCACAGAAAACACACTCTGAAATTTTAATAACTAATTCCTAACTTCCTTTAGCAAGCTTTTCCTTCCGAGATTCTCCAATCAAAATTTACATCATAAAACATAATTCAGTAAGTTTACAAGTTCATGAGATATATACTTAATTAAAAACATGGACATCGACAAAGGCTGCAGTGTATTCCACCAGCATATATTCATTAACAAACCTAGAGTTGAAGAACTTAGTAAAACTGTTTCTATTCTATTTAAATACATCATAGGAAAGAAGTTGGATGCGATACTCTATGATAAACTACAATCATTTAGCTATACTTACTTTTACTTAGAAATATTATGTCTTCAAAAATGAAACTTATTTCCAGTACAACAGAATGTTCGACTACAAAAACAAATTGCATCATTCATTAGTAAATCAAAAACTGTTTTTCTTGTTCTTTATTCACCTGTTCCTAAGTGACACTAACCTAAATGTGATACTTTGTATGAAACAAGAACAATGAAAAGAAACGGCTTATAATTGTGCAAGGACTCCATAAGATTTGTGAATTCTAGAACACCCATAACACAGAGACTTGCAAAATCCTGAATTACTACCATAAGGACTCAAGGAAATAAAAGTACACTTAAAGGTTAGGAAAAAAAAGTATCAGTAGATGAATAATTTCTTAATGAGATGAAAGCCTATCTTTATGCTAATAACCCTGGCATGTCATCACTTTGAGAATAACAAGATCTCTCATACAAAATTATATTATTATATTTCTAATCTACTGATTCCTATAAAGCATATAACAGTAAATTGATACCACTAATGTCTCAAAGTGTAGTACCAATAGATACTTCTTAAACTTCTCACTAATCTGTGACTACCTTAGTATATCACTTGAGAGACCTACTGTGGGGTGGATTTTTTTTCCAAAATAATTCAGCTAGTCTTACATTCAAATAATGCTATGTGACTTTCAAAAGAGATTTTCGACAGGAAACTTTTATGGTAAACTTATCATCATCGACACCAACTACTGTCAATTCTTTAGAAACAAGGAAATGATTTAGCTGCTAAAGCACTATCAATTACATTGAGCATCCTTAACAGTTCTGCACAATAACAACCAAAATTTAAAATGTTGTCTCTCATATTTCAGCCTCTGACATAATTTGTAAGTCCCTGTATGACCCAAATAAGTCTATTTTATTCATTAAGAGGAAGAAGATTGCAAGAGAAGAAGATAAAGAAAGACGTAATGAATATCTTTAGATAGCTTTGTTCATCCTCACATGATTGCATGATATTATCTATTAAGAAGATAAAAACTCCTTAATTCTGTACGAGCACATCACTGCCTGAACACAGCCTATGTAAAATTGACTTAACAACATATATCATTAAAAATGGCAATATGCAAAATAACCACTACACACTATCTGTTCTTGAGAAAATGAAATATTACTTCATTTCTATGGCATGACCCTCGTCTGTGTAAATAATAAGGAAAGAAGAGAGAATTTTCTGTACAAAGTATTCATCCTATGAACTTTCAGCACTCTAAAACCCTCCATTCTTAATTCTTGTACAAACATTGCAACTAAATATAAACATTAGTTATATTCTTTAACAGACCATATTCTGACTGAAGCCTATTTTTCCCACTTCTTTTGTTTCTTGTTCTCTCCATATTAGCTTTACACTTCCTGAAGTAAAACTATTTCATTTCTCAGAAGAAAATCACCACTGGTTGTGTGTATTTTCATACTGCCATTCTAATGTATAATTTTATCTTAGCATTTATCAACAACACTAATCCCCTGACAATGAATTGTCATCAAACATTCGAAAAAGATATATCTACCATTCTGAAAACTTATATCTATCAAACATCTACCAATCCTAACACTCTGATTAAATACAGCTGATAATCTATCTAAATAACCTACATAGCTACTCAGCTACAAAGCAATGACTTTAGAATATACAAATAGAATCTGTTATCAATCTTCGTGGTTTGAAGGCCACACTATTCTTTTACAGTCTTTTCTTTGTTTTGTATTTTAATCAAATCTGTTGGAGTAGATGCTGTCGAGACCTGCGTTGTGCTTTTGGGGGCAATCCACTTCAACTTAGAACGCATGGTGACATCGGGATGGGTGAAGGGACAGCTGGCCTGGGTGCATGACATGCCATAGAAACACGCCTGCAGAGTAAACAAGGATGTTGGTACAATTAACAGAAATACAGAGGAAAGAAAGATTGCTACTCTAGTCATTACCTGAGAGAGTCAATTGTCTATTCTATCTATGCAGATTAATTTGCATAACAAAAAACACTGAGCAGAGATACAATTAATATTTGAGGACAGAAAATTATTGTTAATCCCTATTCATACAACTGAAACCACCGATTGCAAATCTTATATTTCCTTACCTTTGGATGAAGAAATGGACAGGACATGTTGGTGCATTTTGGGAAGTATTTACACTTGATCTTCGAAGGTCTACTTGGGGGTATTTTGTGTTTAATGCTGACGGCAGCTGTGAGTAAAAGAAAAGGTTTATTACTTATGACAATGTGATCCAAGTGAATTTCTTCTAATTCAGCATTCTGCATAAAATGATCATGTTAAATGCTTAAAGAATTAAAACAAATATCAATTAGCTACATAATATAAAACATCCTAAAAGAGCAAATTAGGAAATTGACACACATAAAATAAGAAGGAAATTTGGGATGATCTAACAAAATTTTTCTTTAACAATTAGTAATAAAAATCCTGACAGCTAAAAGTAATATTTTGCTGAAACTAATACAAAGAAAAATAATGGTTCCCTAATATGCAACTTGACATGTTCTTTGTTTACATACATGAATAAATAAATATATTTATCATGAAAGACTTTACATTCTCCTTTTGTCAATGTTGTATAGAAATATCATTATCAACATGCAATTTTCATCTATTTTAGGTTCACATACAGCCACATAGGTTCACATCAGGTACAGTCTGAACTTCATAAAGTATACCACGAAATATAAAATAATCAAGTTTTCTAACTTACATACGTGGCATTTTTTACTGAGGAAATAATCTACATACAAGGAAAAATCATACCTGTTGTGAGGGCTAAGCTTCTTGAGCTTGCATGGGTGTACGGGCAGCCCCTTCGTGTGCAAGCCGCATCGTATATGCAGTTAGGATGTATGTACAGGCACTTATCACCAAATTTACAAGATGGAAAGGATCTGGGGAATGATAATTACTTATTCAATATACTTCTTAAATCATAATTTCAGTAAAAAAAAAAAAAAGTACAAATGTACGCCAGGACTGAACCCTGAGTGTTTCTCTGATCTTTCTATATTACTTCTCCTCTATCATTCAACTCTTTTTTTTATCCTAGCCACATGTACCTCAATAATACATCCCATTATTTCCCAATTAAGCATCCAGGTGAAAATTTATGTCATTAACCAGATTTTTATCTCATGAGAATAACTGAGATGCCAGGAATAACTGCTACAGAAACCCTCAATCTTCTTCCCTCTCATGTTACTGAATTATTCACAAGTAGTAATACATCTAGTAAAAATCATAAAATAATTTGAACCCCATTTGAACTTACAAAATATCTGCCAAAACAAAAATCATGATACAACTCACTGTCAAGCAAAAGAATTGATAAGAACCAGATACATTAATGTAAGATGCCTAGAATAACTAAATGGATAAAGATAAATATATAATTCATTTCATATTTACTTACATGCATGGAAGAGTGGGATGATGGTATTGACACGAATCTCCCGCCTTACAAGCTGGCCAGTACCTACAGCGCTCCTCAAATTTGCTGCCTCCACCTAGAGCGATAGAAATAAAGATGGCAGTGAGAGTTAAGACACTAGTAACAAAAGCAATGGCCGAATCAGTAACAATATTAGCAGCATTAAATACAATAATGAGAATGATAGTAATATGTGTTAATAACAACAGAATGTATTGACAGTTAGAGCATTGTGTTAATGATTGCAGTTGCATTTATATTCATACTAGTAATAATATCAAGTATAAGAGTATAAAAACCAAGTATTTTCACATTTAATTGAAACCTCTACAACTTAAAGAATTAGACAAAAGGCTATTATAACCTACCACCATCTTGCCCTGATGACACTGAAATAGCACTCTTGAGCCGAGGTTTGACACCAGCTAAAAGACCAACACCAGGTAATGAGCCTCCCCGAGTCATGTCACTCGAAGTTTCCTCTTCTTCCCACTCCTCTACTTCTTCAATGTACTCCTGAACATAAAACACAAAATTGTTTGAGACAAAGCACTATAAAAGCATTAAAACATTTTTTTCAGTTCATAGCATCTAAAAGAATTACTTTGCTAAGCAAGAGAGACACAAATCAAACTTACCTCAACTTCCTCAAGGCTGTCACTCCGGATGGGGCGAGCTCCAAGGCGGGACCGAATGTCAGGTGGATCATCCCTCATCTCAAAAACATCGGTATCCACTCCCTCAAGTGTCACTATGAACTTGGTGTTCTCTCTCCTAAGAAGCAGATGCAGAAATTAGTATATCCCAGTACAGTAAAAAGCAAAGACACGCACACATATAAAAATAAACTACATATTGACTGTTCCACACTAACACCAGTCCTGTTTTACACCTAAGAAGTGACACCTGTGCAGGAACTAGGTCCTTGGTCCTGCTATTTTTGCTTAATCAAATAAGGTAGAATAACCACCCAATGTCATATACAGAAGCCTATCCACAGCAGTATTGCTAAATACCAATATGAATAACTTCATTTGAAAATCTGATATACAAACAAATCTTAAATCTTTCTTGGGATATGGAGGAACTACACAAAATATGCAAAACATGGATGCAGTTTGATAACATCATCTATACAACACCATACAAATTCCCTCTCAACAGAAACTTTCAGTTCCTAGTGCCTGTATCTGCATATATAACTACATAACAGCAACACTGTTGGCAAAAACTATGAAAAGATTTCTATTCTGTTCACATATGTACACTTTCTTAATAAGTATAATATAAATATAACACAATTAAATAACAATAGCTGATCATGCCTAAATACAAGAAATACTACGGAACATTTCACAAATATCAATGCCTGGAAACTGTAAACTTTAGAAAAATCTATACAAAAGATGTCTTACCCAGCAACATGAGGCACTACTGGTTGTGGGGGCTCTGAGCCAGGGAGGGGTTGGTCCTCCTCAATTCCTTCATCAACTACCTCCTCTTCTACTTCAACTTCCTCAACCTCTTCCATACCATAAGGAACTTCTGGAAAGAAATAGGAATTTCTTGTGTTAGTTTTTTATCCTTATCCATGACTCACTAACATTCTTGGCAAGTTGTATACATGAACAACATTCCTTATAAACAACCTTAATGATATATACAATAAGCAGACATTTGCTTATATATTCATTATCCTTCACAGAAAATAAGAAATGAAATGAGGAAAAAATTGACCTACCAGGAACCATTTCATCACAGACTTCCTCCTGCTGAGCAACATCTTCCATTGCTTCCTCCTTCACCAGTGCATCTGAAGAGCTGGTGATTCCCGGCATCATCTCCTCTTTGTCTTCTTCGTCCCTCTGCTGCTCCTCACTCTCCTTTCTTGTTGCATTAGGGACTGTTATGGCAATCTTTCTGACCCTTAGCTCACCTTCAGTAGGTAGATCCTTTTGACGGGCTTGTTCTCGTTCACGGTACCCTCGGGTAAACAACTCACCCTAAAAAGAAGAAAGAGATGGTAAGACTCTAGGAGTACTGAATAATCATCAAGAACGAAAAAAGGTAGACTATGAATAACTGCGAGTCAGTAACAAGGACTCAGAGGTTAAATCAATCTCTAAATCCTGTGCAAACATGAACATTCAGAACTACAATCAACTTTAACAATAACAGTATGGATCTACCTTTTGTTTTTTTGGAGTAGGCTCTGCTTTTGTTGGTAAGTTCCTAGATGGTCTGTTTACGGATTTGTGTGCGTCAGCCATTGCTCGAAGGATAAGAGCTGTATTCGCCTGGATGGCACCTGGGCGTCTCGGCCTTGGAGTTACCTGTGAATGAGAGAATGATGTATGCAATTAGTTTTGCTTCCAAAAATATATGTACCTTTGAGAAATAAAAAAAAATGGTAGCCACTTGAATTGAAAAAGGAAGTTTTACAAGAGGTGGCACAGTTAAGTGAAGAGCAAAGAGAACTGGATTACAATTGCCAGGTTTAGGGTTCAAGCCCATTTTAAGTGTCATTTGGTTCAATCAATGTATAAGGGAACTAGCTACTCATCCTCATCATCCTGTGGCTCTGTATGCCTGTACCTTTATTGTCATGTCCAGTACAATTATTGGATATAGAATTAACCTTTTTGACTAATATAATTCTTATATTGTGGTGTATTATCCCATTCAATAAGTCAGTTACACATTATACATAAAGAAATAGATAAAAGTATCTGCTAAATAAAAACTTTTAAAGATCATATTATAGTACCTCTACTTTGCTGGCCATGCCACTCAACTGTGGCTTCTTGGGGTCATATCCCTCATCATCTGAATCCACCTGAAACGTAAAAATTTAACTAAAATAATTTCTCTGTGATAAATATAAAAAGAAGATTCCTCATATCATCATTACAAAAGTATCCTAATACAATGAGCTCCCCTTTACCCTGATAAATACAACTTATAAATATACCTGTAAGCACCAAAAAGTAACTTATAATAATTTTCATCCTGGACACTCACCTGACTATGTGGTCTTTTTAGGACTGCTCCTACAGCTGACACCACCCTTGTTGATGTCGCTCTGCTGGGAACTTCTCTGGAGGTCGATCGGCTCGAAACCTCTCTTGACTGCCCCCCTTCTCTATCTCTGCTTGAAGATTCATTTCTTGATTCTATGTGCTTTGACATGAGAGGTCTCACGCGGGCCTAGTAATGAAAAGAAAAACATATTTCAGTAATTTCTTTTCTATAAAGATAACTTGTCTACTAAAAATCTTAACCAAACAACAAAAAGTGCATCTACATTTACCAGAACAAAATGCCATAATAACCACTAGTGACTAAATTCTCTTACCTCTAACTTTTTACCAGATGAAGATGTGGATGAAGGCAACACACACACAGATCTTTGAGCTGAAGTTATGGCACTAGACACAGCACGAGCCATGCCACTACTAGCTGTGGTAGAGGAAGGCTCGGGACGAGGAGGGAAACTTGATTCCTCTCGCAAATTGATCACGCGACGACCACCTGACGTTGAACTTCCTAAACGATCTAATACAGACACCTAAAATAAAGAATGATGTCAAATCAATACTCTGAAAATAACGTTACTCTACTGCAGCTGAAAAACTATAATTTTGTGGTTTGTTCTTAATGAAAGGCCTTTTTCATACTATTCACGTAAATACAAAAAAATATTCATAAAGGCACATTTGTGATACTATCTGGTCTTTTCTTTATCCAAATCTTCAACTAATATGGAGAATGCAGCAAGTGCTTCGAAATGAAACACTGGCTGCGGATGACATCATATGATGCACCGTGCAATTGACAGCCGATCCCTTCGAGCAGCGGGCGGCTGTGCGGCATGGGAGCTGAGTGGGCCAGGGAATATCAGCCGCCAAGCTGGCATTTCCCTTGCGGCCTTCCATGGCCCAGGCCCACCACCCCAGGGCCCGCATGTGCAATGGGCTGTTTACTGCCAAATGAGTTGTTCACCTATTGCGCGTGCTAAAACCAGGCCCGCCACTCTTTCTGAGCGCATTTACATATGTTTGCATGTTTGCATGTATTTGCAAGGGTTTTTGCAAATTTTTGCAGATTTTTGCATACTTATTTTTTCTCAGATATAAATAAACAAACACATTTGCGTGAAAGAGGGAAGGCAGAACCGCCACGCGCGCACACTCCAGTGCGGTCCCATGCGCCGCCCGAGTCGAAAATAAATAAAACAAGGGGACTACGTGCCATGTTGCATAATACCGCGACCAATGGGTTAAGTCCTAGCTGATCCTAATACCAAAATAAGATATTTACCTTACTGTTCATGTTTATTTGACAGCAATGATTACTTCACGGAAGCCTCATTTGTACTATACTATCTTTAATCTATAATGGTTATAGCTATAACAAGATCACCAGGAAGGACTCTTACTAACATCAAAATGGTCATAAATGAAGTCTTCACAAAGAAAAGTTTACTTCTAATCAGATCCTATACTTCAATAATCTAAAATATTGCAATAAAATAAAGAAAATTAATTTTTTATTGGGATATTATCTCCCAGTTAGATGAATAAAGCAGGGTATTGACCTTTCAGGTTTTCTTCTAAGTCATTACTCCATCAAATTTATACTGAAACTTATTTCATAAATGCCAATATCCTTATAAGTTGGCAAATATTATAGAACTATAGTTAAATCTATATCCCACAAAATAAATGAAACTAAAGTACTCTCTTTAATCTAAAAATGATAATAATAATAATAGTAATATCAAATACAATAACATGAACTTAAAAACTCCCAGTGACAAAAGTACCTTCTCCTTAGGCTGTTCTGTCTTTGGTGCAACGGATGTTCCCAGTCTCTCCTTAGCAGACAGTCGGGCTGGGGGGTTGGAAGGCTCGGCCTTGGATTTTGTCTTTGTCTTAAGTTCTACTTTGGATTCAACCTTGGCCTCTGCTTTCACTTCTGCTCTTACTTCTGGTTTTGCGGCTGCATTCTTTTGTTTCTGGTCAATTCTGGTCTTTCTTGGTGCTGGCTCCTCTTCCAGTTCGAGACCTAACTCATCTACAGAAAAAAAAAATACTTATTAAAAAGAGGTGAAGAAAGAAAATTGTTAAAATAATACACAATACTTCCTTTCTGCCAATCTTACGGATTATGAAATCACCCTCTGCTGAACGGTACAACCAATTTGGAAGTATTTACCAATATCTGCTCTAAGCACAAGCATGTCCTCCTCAATTTCTTCCTCCTCCTCCTCCTTCATCGTCTCCCCTCCGCCCGCAGCTTCGGCACGGAAAATGTCTGCCGATGATACTTTTCCCCTCAGCTGCGGCTTGATCTTCTTCAGAGTTTTGCCCCCAATGGTACCCACTGTGGAGGTTACTGTGGCTTGGCTTTTCTCCAAGGCTGGTTCGTCCTGAGGAGCCGTTATTCTGACTCTTTCCTTGTTCTCCTTTTCCTTGCTGACCTCTTTGGCCCTGGTGGCCTTCACGGGCTCAACGACAGACTTCTTCTCCTTAACTAATTTATCCTGAGATTCTGGAGACTCTGATTTCTTTAGTTTCTTCTCCTTCTTATCATCCTTCTTCTCACTAGACTTTCTTTTCCTCTCTCCCTTTTCCTTCTCCTTTAGTTTCCTCTTCTCCTCATCTTTTGTTCTCTTACCTTCTTCTGCTTTGTCACGTTTCTTCTCTTCATCTCTTTCTCTTTTCTTCTCTTCTTCTCTTTCTTTCCTCTTCTCTTCTTCATCTTTCTTCTTTGTGTCATCTGTTTGTGGTGTTGTGACTAGAAAGTAAAAAAAATATAATATAACATCCAAACATATATAACTTTTTAACTTATCTAACTCACATTACTATATTCTTATTCTTTTGGAACAGGGTAATTAGCGGAAAAAATAGACCTTCATAATAACGATATACAATAATGTCTTTCACACTGAAAATATGCATAATAAAACCTCAATATATACAATATACGCTAAATTCCCACGCAAAAAATATACACTTAAAATATTATGATTACCCTCTGAATTTCCATTTGCATGCCAAACATACACAACATAAATAAAAGTTGGAAATTCAAGAGACAAATCATAAGAAAAGATCAAAGAAATACAAGAGTAAGGGTTTCCCCATTTGTAAATTTTCAATGAAGGTTTATTGACTGACCTTGCAAAAGAGCAGCCGCATTGAGCTTTTGAAGTACATGGTGGAGCCAGGATGTGAAGCGCTCAGTATTGTGGCCCAGGAAGAGACTCAGATCATCGTCCATCTGGTCCTTCGTCTTCTTGTTCGCCACCAGCACCATGATGTAGTCTGGTAGTTCCTCATCTAAAGCAAAGCAGATATTGTATATCAACATAAGCAATATCATGGAAAAGTTTACAGCATTGTCTTCACTTTCATTCCAAAGTACATGCAGTTAAATCTTGTATTAGTCAATTTTATCCAAAACATTTATGCTGCAACAAATTTACTTACCGACATAGGTACCAAGCTCCACTAGTTTTGCCTTGATTGCAGACTGGAAATAAATAAAAACAACATAATGAATTTCCCAAATATAATAGAAAATTTGCCCTAAAAGATATATAACATTAAATCAATATCCTATTCTACTCTGATAACAACCGAGATGGTTAAGACCACAGTTTTCTTTCTTTTCTTTTTTTTTTACACAGCAAAGATAAAATAGGCCAACCAAAATCCTATAAGCTTAGGAATTGTTCTTTTCTGGTTTGTATTTTCCACTCTCCATCTAACCCCTTTGCTTCAGGTGACCTTTATGTGTGTCTATAGAGTCACCCTGGGTAATGCAAGTGCTTTATCATATTTATCACTTACTGCACAGATGGCTGAGGAAGCTAAACAAGACCTCAGACAAAAGGTATTGTGTTCAAGGACATAGAGTCCCAAGTATGCAAGAAGGCAACTGCACAGGTGGGGTCTTGACAGTTGGTAAAATATAATTATAGGCCGACCCTGAAACAACTTCCTTCGAGAGAGGAAACATCCAAAGTTTTGTGGTATCAGTGAATTGCCGACTTCAGCTGATTCCACATCAATATCCAAGCGTCAACAAAACTGCCCTATCTTAAAATATTATATCCCTGTTTAAATAGTTATTCCTCAAATGTAATTTACAAAAACATGAACAGTAATTTCATACTATCTTCATGCCAAACTTCTAATCTTTTAAATAGCATCAGGGTAAATTTTTCTAGAAACTCACAGAAAATATTTTCATTACGACAAAAATCATCTACACTTAAAACCCCCTTTCTATCTTTACATTTTAAGTACTGGGTATATTCATACACCATTTTTCCATAAATCCACTCAACAAACTTTACTACCTTAATCTGCACTATAAAATACAAGTACATGCTGTGTACTAATATATACAAA
>NC_091562.1:41533081-41548081 GCF_042767895.1 Penaeus vannamei
ATATTGCAGCCATATCCTGATTTCTCGCTGTTGGGTGTACGGAACACATGCACTTCTATATATGAATGTTACTTCCTGGTAATAAGTGCGGCACTGGATGTGGCACTGCTGTATTCGGGATTCCTAACCTATCCTTTCCTAACCTAACTTAACCTAACCTAACTTAACCTAACCTAACCTAACCTAATCTAATCAAACGTGGTTGAACGTTCCCATTTTATATGTGGGGAGAAGTGCAATGTCACCACACATGCTCAAGACACAACTGTACGAATAGCAATCCTCAGTTGGGGAAACAGCTGCCTTACCAGTAATCAGTTCTGTCATCTAAGGCCAACACACTTTCAACGTATATTTTTTGGTAATATCAAGTTTGATAATCTCTAGAGCAATTTATCAAAGAAGGAAGCAGTCTAAGCTCTGTCTTGCCAGATTTTATGTGATGGATGTTAATTAGTCTTGGTGAAAATACTGAAAGTACATTTGTCGTTGAGATTAATTGACCGACACTATCATAGGTTCTGTCACTTGATAGTATTGCTGGTTAGCATAAATGTAAGAAATGACAATCGGATATTATGTATGAGGGTTTAGACTTATAAGGTTGACAGGCTTATTATCTATTATCTAAACATATAGATAGTAACATCAAAATTCCACTTTCACTTTCCTTAGATATCTTTTAATGAGGTAACGGTGGAAACACACAGTGAACCCCACAAATAAATTGATGGTGATTTCTTCATATCTAAATAACCCTTTGCCAAATTGAACTGCAATTATGATTTACAATTACACTCATATTGTGGCTTTTGATATTCCAGGGAACTTCATACATGTGCGGAGAATGTTTCCTCCTTTTCCCAACCACAGAGGACTTTAATGCTCACGAGTGTCAGATTACGGAGGTTGAGGGAGTGGAAAATGTGTGCCATGAGAATGACGGAGAAGGGGCTGCAACCGGTGATCTTCCGCAACCCAACTCCTGTGTTGATACAGGTCTGTCTGAGTGAATGAATTCAGATAATTATTGTTTTATTTTCTTTATTTATGTATTTATTTATTTATTTATTTTATCGAGCTTGTTGATATGTTAAGTTTTGTTGATACAAAGCAAATGCTTCTTTCTTATGGCATTATCATAGAATGAAATTGTTCAGAGTAAAAGTTTTAGATAAAAGTTTTTTTTTCCAACCATTTTGCAAAGTGAAAATTAACCATTTTGACTTGTCTCCTACAATGCAGCCGTGGTATGGGAGACAGGGGAGACCGAGGCAGCCATGGAAGAAGCAGTTGCCAGTATCTTGGGAGAAAGGATGAAGAAGATGGCGCCACTCAGAAACTCAAGTCCAGAAAGTGAATTCGAGCAGACATTGGTAGTGTCCGGGGATCATCCAGGTGGACACTCCATCGAACACACAAGCCTTATAGACCCACAGATGGAGCCCGTTGTGGAGCATACAGTGGAGCACACAGACCAGGTGGATCCAGGAATGATGGTGGAAGGTGTAGAAATTCCCTCAGCCAATGTATACATGTATGATAATCCGGTGTACCTGAACCGTCTTATGAAAGACAACACTTTTGGGAGAAGAGTGAGGCATGATGCTCCATATAGCCACCGCTTAGGTGAGTTGGTATTTATATTAGTCTTGAATATCATTCCTGTGTAGTAATATGATAAAAAACAAATTCCAATCCTATTCTTCATTGGATCAATTCCACTGTGACATGTAGAACCCAACATGACCAACTTCACGGCAATTCAGACTCTTGGTCCACATGTCTTCATGATACACATTAATTAATTACACTTACCTCTTCTACTATTTTTAATGTACTTAAGAAATTTGGATGTAAGTATGTTTTATTGAACACATTTTTATAGTATACAAATTTTTTTCTCCCTCTGTGGCATGCTTTCACAAGGCCATAGGAATGATTATTTATTTTCATTTGCTTTTTCCCATGTTCAGGCCCTTGGGACAATAAATCAAGTCGTCTCCTGATACAGTTGTTGAAAGAAAACCCAAAGGCCTATTTCATCCTTGACAAGGAATGCAAAAGAACAGAAGCTTGGGAAATGATTCGCGTAAAACTTGCCGATGCAGGATATCAGTTTACAGTATTGCAGGTAAGTGTACTGTAAGTCACCAAAGAAGACTTAACATAAAAAGAAAGAGAAATAAAAGATACAGAAGAGTAGGCTCTTTTATTTTCAAACAGTTATGTTTTAGCTTGGATGTTTTTTCTCTTTTGGCTCATTGATAATAAGATAAACTCATCTGCAATAAAGTAGTGATTTCTGATAATATTTGAGTATCTCATGGCTAAACATGATATTGATTTTATCCTTACTTCAAAGGCTTTGTATTGATCCTACAGATTCGTATGAGATGGCGAGAATTATGCAAGAAATACCGCAATACAGTGAACCATAACGATATGCATAATATGAGAAGAACGTGTCAGTATTTTGATGAACTTAATGATCTCTTTGGTAAGTTTAACTTTCATTGTTTAAAAGATGTTTAAAAGATGTTTCTAATAGAACCTCTCACTAAAAAGAATAGTTATTTGTACTGTTTTACTGCTTGATAATTTATATATCTTCATAGACCTGACATCTATGAAATAACTTTGATTAGACTTAATATCATAAAATTTGTTTTTTAGGAATATGGGATCGACCAGCTACACTGTTGCTGATTAGACAACTAGAAGCAAATGGTAGTAAGCGCCTTGGACAGAATGGTGGAACGCGAATGAGACACAAGGTATGGGAGCACATTCGTCAGGTACTAGCGGCTCATGGTTACAGGTTAGTACTTTTGGGCTTCTGAGTTGTGTTTTTAAGCCTTATGTTGTTGGTGTCTGAACCCTAGTTTATGTAGTTAGGGAGTGCTTCAGGCACATCCATGGTAGCAATTAAAACAAAGACTAGAATATCACACTTTATACATTTCATCAAGATATGCACTTTCCTTACACTTAGGATTTCTGTGCAGGTGTCAAATTTTAGATATTTTCAGACAACTCAAGATATCATGGGACTTTATGTGGATTTGATTTATTAGTATTTCTTTTTTTTCACAAATGTTTTCAATTTTGATAGTCAAGAATGGAAGGCCTTTGGAAAACCAAAGAAAATTTGATCATGGATCTGCGCGTCTTCCAGTCATATCTTAGTTTAAAGGTTGGAAGCTTGGGGATGCTATTATTATATACTTATGTTTTTTATTTATTTCTAGAAGTATTTTGAGATGAATAGAATATTTCATACTGAGAAATGTAGTTTGGTCACTCATTTTCAATTGTCACCATTTTGCAGTTACACAGCTGACCAGGTTCAGGGTCGATGGAGCACCCTTGTCACACTCTACCAGCGGATGGTTGAGCATAACTCAAAGCCACATAATGAACCCATCAATATAGCCTTTAAAGACCACATTGAAAGGGTGTTCAAGTATGTCCCAGAACGCAATTCCAAATGGCTCAAGATAATGGAAAAGCGGGGGAAGACCCCAAAGACATTAAAAAGTAAGTAAATGAGTGATGAATGCTGTACAGATTTAGTTTTTTATTGTAGGTTTTTCATGACTTCATTCTTTAGAAGTGAATTGGTTCAACAGGAATGTTGATTTTCATATCAAAGAAGGCACACACAAAACAACATGAAGCACCAGAAGAAACATAATAAAACAGTCACACATTTATGTAGTATATGTTTATCTATGTGTTTATCTTTGTGTCTGTATTCATATTTATTGTCGGGTATTGATAATTTTATTGTTGAAATTGTCTGCTAAGGTTGATTTTTTCTGTTAAAATAGAATTGGGTAAGGTTTAAGTTTTTCTGTTGAATGTATGTGAACTATATGATATTTATAATTTAAATCATAGGCTATTGATATCCTAAACCCATGATTATGACCACAATTTGGCTTGAAAAAATTGAAATAAGAAAATAATAAGTTATAAACATAAAGCAATTATTAAGAAATATGACCATTGATGTATTCCTTGCAGAAAAGTGGACTCTTCCAATTGAGAGACTATTACTGAAGTGCTACCATGAGAGAGTGTACCGCTTCAATAATGAACATGTCAACAACACCGCATTATGGCAGGAAATTGTACAGGTAGGTGTATGATGCACAAGAAATTTTCAAGAAAAAAGAAGGGCAGAAGAGATTTGTTTTCCCTGTTGAAAATAAGGACCTGACTATTACTATTACTGTGATTATATCACAATTAATTATTATTTGATAGTAACTAAAGATTTTGATAATAGGAGTAGTAATGATAATAGTGTTAATAATAGTGATGATAATAATAATGATGATAATGTAATGGCTTGTAGTTCAGGCGCACACACAAGCACTGAAGTACAGTGTATGTGTGTGTGCCTCTCCTTTGCAATGTTTTTATCTCTTTTCCTGTTAAAGTTTTTTCTTTTCATTTTTTTTCCTTTTTTTTTTTCTTTCTTCTTTTTCTTTCTTTCTTTTTTCTCTTTAGCCATTTAACAGGGTCAATTTTTATCATTTGGTATTTGTTGCATCAATATGGTAATCTAGAATAGAATAGCCAGAATATAATTTTGTATGGTATCAATAATAGTAAGTAAAGGGCAGGAATAGGATTCTGAACATGGAAATGGTATCTTACCTGGAGCCAGCTCTATTCCAGCCATAACTCACAGATAGTACATTCCACCCTCATTTACCAATGGAAATAATGCAAGAGCCCCTTCCTAAATGCCCACTGAGTCTAATCACGCTCCAAGACCTTCGTGCACACATGATCAGTCATTCTCCTCACCCTAGCCTACAGCCAAAATTCTCATGTGGGATGTTCAAATCACCTGGCCCAATGCCAGTTTTTCATTAAGTGATGATCACGTTGCCCAGATACAAAGGGTTATTGTTATTGTTATTATTGTTATTATTATTGTTATTATCATTATTATTATTGTCATTGTTATTATTATTTTATTATTATTATTATTATTATCATTATCATTATTACTATTACTATTACTATTACTATTACTACTACTACTACTTGTTATTATTGCTATTACCATTATTATTAATAGCATCATTATTTTGATTCCAAATGAACAGATTATATATGAAGGAATGTGTTTCAGCAACTAGAAGATGAGGCAGGATATAGCACCACAGTTGAAAAAGTGCGGACACGTTTCTACGAGCTGACCAAACAGTTTTCAGCTATGGAGCAGCATAATGCACAGCCAGGAACAATTCGCAGAGAATGTAGACACCACGAAAGTTTGTCAGAGGTGAGATGTGGTTAGAAACAAACTTCAAAAGTATAATAGTAATCCCGATGTAAAAAATGACCCACACTTTTATTAGTGGTAGTTAGTGTTGTATGCTATGATCACTTATCTTAAAAGAAGGCAAAAAGTGAGGAGACATAAGTCCTGGTATTTTGAAGCAATTAATAAGAATAGGATAAAATAAAAACATTGTAACTTTCAATCCAGGTTATATTATCCTTCACATTACGTCAAAATTCAGCTCAGGTGGGCAGCCATTTGTCATATTCAAGACTGACTCAAGACAGCATGCCTAAACATATTGTACTGTGATTATTTCAGGTAAATAATTGAATGCCCCTAAGCTGGTTAAAATGCAGAAAGTCTTAAATTCCAGGGTGTATGTGTATAAAGATGATGTCATATGCTACATACCCATAACCAGTGAGCTTTTTTTCATGTCATTTATGTCCAGTTAAAATCCGTTCTTACAGCTTTGATATAGACATGTCTGATACCATGTGATCACAGTACTGTTTAGTGGCCAAAATTCCTGCAAAAACATCCAGCCACCACTGAGCAAAGTCCACACAGTAGAAAGGGTGTAAAGTGGTCTTTGATAGCAATGGCAATGGCATGACACACACACTCCTAGGTAGACTGCCTTTCTTAGCATGGCATTACCTACATGTTATCTGGAGGAAACCCAAGCAAATTTTTGTGAGGCAGCTGGCCTCATCCCTGCTTAAGAATATTCAGTTTGCCTACATCACCTAATTGAGATGAATTTCCATCTTGGGTTTGACCTGAACCTTACTAAAACTAATGAAACCATTGTATTGTACAAATTCTAAGATCTGGTAATCATATTTGCATACTTTCCTTTTACAAGCACTATTTCTGCTTCATTAATAATGTTACCACAATTCCAGATCTACAACATCTACAATTACTGGCCACATGATCGCTCAACTATAAAGCTTGAAAAATCCAACGTCATCAGGATGAGGCAAGGTAAAAAAGAGCAAGTCAACTTTCCTCTATACCTAGTAGCTATTGTAAAAATGAAATTTAATATGTGATTTTATTGAATACTGATGTGGTCTTTTATACACTTCCTCTATTTCTCCTGTTTATAGTTAATGCTCAGCTCATGTGGAGCGAGGATGAGTCTCGGGCTTTACTGCAGCTTTACCCACAAGTGTTGGTTGCACACCTTAGTAGTGGGGACCATCAACCAACAGAGGAACTGTGGCTTCAGTTGGCAAAAGCATACCTTACTACACAGAATGATCGCAAACAGTGCTATGAGGTCAGTGAGTCATTGTCTTTTTTTAATTATTTTTCAGTACATTGGTGTTGTAAGGGTGTGGACTATATTTAAAAACCTTTAAATGATATATTTTTTATTTTATTTTATTTCCTTTTTTCACCTTCTTACAGATTGAAGAACACATTTCACTTCTGAGGCGAGGATACAGGAGCCAAAATCCATTTCCCTTTGTGTCAGAGATGCAGCTCTTGGAGGAAACGGAAATGACCCTCGGTTTTACTCCTGAACCTTTATCAACCGACAGTGATCAGTTGGTGCCATACTGGAGCCACACAGCAGCACACCTCCTTCTAGACTTGGTCATGCACCATCGTCAGGAAGCTGTTAAGAACACCAATCTGTTTGAGATGATCAGTCATGACATGGCCAGACATGGCTTCAGGTAAAGGCATTATGTGTGAGGAGTATTACTTAATTTCGGAATTAATTAATTTATTTATTTTTGTTTTTGTGTTTAAGTAGTCTGCTCTCTTGAATATGTTGATGTTTTTGTTTACCAGTTGTTTATTGTTTGATGCACCAGTTTGTTTATAGTTGGCTAGTGCAGAGGTAGCTTTTAAATTGAATTCAAGAAATATGTACCTTGAATGTTGATATTAAATAGCTTGTATAGTTGAATATTCCAGTATGATTTTTTTTACTTCATTAATGATTGTGAATATCTGTTAGTCTTTTTTATTACTTAGTGTTACTACTAATGATAATGACTTTTACAAAGAAAGGAATTTATGTTTGAATTTTCATTATCTTATTAGGTATACTGGGGAAGAATGTCGCATGTACTATTCACTACTTCGCCAGCTGTACACTAATAGGATGCGTACCATTAAGCGTAACAAGGAACTTCTCAAACCATTCCCATATATGGAAAAGATGGCTGAATTAGACACAATTGTTTCTCAGCCAAAATTTTCAGGTAAAACTTAACCAGTTACTCCTTCTCTTTTTTTTCTCTTAACTCAATCTTAATCTGTTGACAAATATATATACAGTATTTGATCTCTGTTTCATAATGCTTGCTTTTTTTTTTTTGCATATTTTCTAGTTCAAGTAGGGCATAGTAATATAGGCAAGGGGGCAACAGGAATCTCTAAGACAGTTACTACAACAAAATTCTTTGACTGGCAGTAGTAAGGCAGGCAAAGGATGAAGATACATTAGTTCAGGAATAGGGGAAATTTGTGTGTTATTTCCATACGAGAAAAGATTCATAAAATAAGACAGAATAGGAGAAACTATTCATGTTGACAAATTTAGAAAATGTATGAATGAAGATGAATTTCTTCACAAGAGATGTATTTGACTGGTTTCGAATATATCTTTGTCAGAAATATGTAGTTCTGATGATGATATATTCGAAACCAGTCAAATGTATCTCTTGTATTGTGAAGATATTTATTCTCATTCATACCTTTTCTCCATAAAGAGTAGGAGCTCAGCCCAAACTTCTTAAGAAATTCTAAAACCCTCTTTTCTCATTACTTTGCTTCTAATGAGTTAAATCATTTATTTTTGTCGAGCAACTTTCTGTTCTCATTGGAAAACAGGAGACTAATGATTGTGTTCCAACCTTACAAACAGAAACCATGAAGAACAAGGAGATTATTATAGCAATGGCTTGCTCCAAGTTGGAAGCTATTGAAGGCGGTGATGAGGACTCTCAGAGGGAGTTCCTGGTCAATATGCTGACCAGTCTAAAGATGCAGATCAAAAGAAGTGGCCTTGTTCATCCTCCTCCACCAATTAAGCATGTGAGTATGGATGATATATGTTTGTCATTTCATCACTGTCTCTACATGTAAAATAAGCAGTGGGAAGTGGGAAGAAATCTGAAAATAGATCAGTAATTTGGATTACGGGAAGGTGGAATTAGCATTTAGTTCACTACACAGTTTCAGTTGCCTATGTTAGTATGATTGTACAGAAATTCTTCATAGATTTTATTTATTTGTTTATTATCTTTCTTTTTTTTTTCTTCCTTTTCTCTTTTTTTCATGGGATAAAGTCCTGTGCATTTGTCAATTTGGAACTGATATTTGCTTATGCCAGTGTCAGTGTATGGCTGTTTGAGATGTTGAGCTTTACCGAGTCTTGTATCTTTTTCCAGTTGGCTAGTATTTTAATTGATGCAGTAAAAGATCACGAAGAGGGCGATGCAGATATTGGCAAGTTAAGAATTGTACTCGGGCCTCATTTGAGTCTGCTTGAGTCGATATCGGGTAAGTTTCCTTCGTCATTGTTAGTTGAATGGTTTTTCATCTATGGGTCTTTTGTTATATAAAGCAATTTGACATATGATAGTTGGATAGAGATCAGAGTAACTTTTGATTACAGAGTACAAGTACATTTTGTTGCATAAGTATTAAGTCATTTGTGCCAATTTCAGTTTAAGAAACAGTTTCTTGAGCAAAAGTTTCATTCCAGATAAAGGAACGGCAATGTATTACCAGCCTGTACAAATTAGGAAAAAGGGAGAAAAACTGGTGCTGAAAAAAGCTATGCAACAAAGTAAGTTTTTAAAATGGAAGGCCTTTAATAATAATGTAGCGTTTTCTTTGGTGAAAAAAATAGGATCATGCAAAAATCTTCACACTCCAGATAACCCATTAAGGAATTGTAATCCTATAGATTTATGTCAATCTTATGAAAATGGTCAAGGAATTCCATTTTTTCTTGTTTCATTCAAAGAACAATTCTGAATTGCCAGCTAAAAATGAAATGTGTATGCCTTACAGAATTTTCTTTTTTTTTTGTATGTCAATTCCAGTTCTGTATTTGCTTATGATATAGTGGTTAAAGGACTTCTGGTTTGCTGCTTTATTTGTTGTCAAGTCAAATTAGATAACACAGTATGTAAAGCAGATTCAGGTTAATTAGTTTGTAACATGTGGATCTAATTTATTTTCTCCTGTAATTGTGGTGATTTTAGCTATGTCAAAGTTCATAGTATTTTGAAATGTTCATATATTCAACTATATTTCTCTACTTTTGTAATATATTTTTTATTTCACTCAAGAATATGGAAGTGTGCGATGGACAGAGGGTAACATCCGCGTCATGTTGGACACCCTGAAAGAATGGAGGCTTTTGTGCCACGATGATGGGGAGTTGGAGCTGATGCTGGGAAGTGGGCAGCCAGTATGGAAAGAGGTCGCTTCTAGATTAAGTAACCGCTACAAAGTTTGCCCCAACAAGTGCCAAGAAAGATTTTCTCTGGTAATGATTTTTTTCTTATTCTGTAATTTGTTAAATTGCTCTTTTGTGATATTCTGACTTAAGGAAAACAAATCTGTTGTATTATATGATAGCACCAAAATTCAGATTTAAGTATTGATACAGTGGTGATACATTTATTCATTGGTTAATGTTTTTATATCCAACATGTTCCTACACATAATCTTCTCCAGCCTTTAATTATACCTTGTACCATTTCTGTGTAACTTGTCCATTTCTTTTTTCCCCCAAGTTCTGTAGTGAAGAAAATGCCTTTCTTCTTGACTCACATTTGTTTATATTGTATGGAAGTAAATTGCAACTTGGGCCACTAGAGGCATTTCATCCAGTCATATATTCTAATGATCACGAACTCTCTTGGACACACACATGCACCCTACACACACACATACATACATTTGCAATGAAAGAATTTTTAAACTATTACAGATGTGTAGAGAGTACAAAAGTGTTGTTTTATTCAACACCCGGATGATTAGTGGAGATGTTCCTAAGTCTGTGATGTGTGAGGAGGTTCTGAAGACGATTCTTAAGCCTTTTGTGTGCCATGATGCTGAACCTGATGTTAGAGGTAAGAAAGAGTCTTGAGTATATACAGCATTGATTGTGTTTTTTTACAAATTTATAGTTAGGAATAGAAACTTATTGAAATGAATATTCTGTACTGTATTAAAGGAGTGCAGTTTCAGTATTCTATAATCACATTTTGTAATTGATTTGTCACCCTTCAGATCAGTGGTGGGAAAATGAAGAGGGCGGAGACTGGAGTCGTGAGGAGACATTGGAGTTAATTTTCACAGTTAGGGAATTCTGGCCAGGCTGGCCAAAGATACCTATGGATTGGGAATTGGTAAGTACTGGTGAAGATAATATTTAATAGAAAGATTTAATGATAAAAAGTAAAAAGTTAAATTGATGAATAATTTCAATGTTAAATCTTATCCATAGAATTATTCCTTCTTGTCCAATTAAAGACAGTTTTGTTATAGAAGTTTTTTTTTATTTACACTGGGCTTATTTCATCAAAAGGTGAGTCAAGTGATGGAGGCGGGAGGCTATCCCCGAGAAGCAGAAGCTTGCCAGAATCGCTTCCAGCATCTATACAGCAGTTATCAAGCAGCTTCACAATTCAATCAGACCTGTGGAATGCGTGCCCGGCGCAGACCACCATTCTATTTCAAATTAAAATCTCTTTTTGGATACAAAGAAACTTGTGAATCATCTAGTCTTGGTGAGGACATTTCTATCACTAGGATAAATGCTATTGAGTTTGTCCTCATATTGATTTTATATATATCTCGTTTATTGTTTATATTATTATAGTTGGTAGAGTAACTGAATAATTATTTTTTCCTCTTTGTTGCCTTACTTTTGAGCAGTTGAGCCAAGCAGAGGACATGAAGAAGATATTGAAGCCGAAGAAGTGATGGCAGTCCTGATCACCGGCCTGAGGGAGCTGAAGGGCCACTCCTGCCACAGTGCCCCACGCTGGCCCCTTCTGCTGTCTCTTGCTCAGTACCTTGATGATCACTACCAGTATTCTTCCCCAACCTTCACCCCATACCAGTGTGTATTGTGCAATTTCCATTGGCAGTTTTTAAAGTTTAGGGGATGTTATGGATGGGATTCTCCCTTTCTGTCTTTTCAAGATTCAATGAAAGTTATGATAATGTTGGCAATTTTCTGTCATTCCCTAATATTCAAGTAACCCAAATATAATCCCTTTCCAGAGTTTGGCATCTGTTAGTGCAGTTACATCATACTCACAGGCAGGCCTTGTTACAAGGTGCAGAAGATTCCTTGGGAGACCTTGAAGGCCTGTGGGAAGATCACCCAAATCCCCTTGTAGCCTATGGGTTCCATGCTCTGCCCGTACCTGGATATCAGACAGTGAGTCATGATTCTTGTATATTGTTATTATTATTAGTTTGTTTTTATTTATATATTCATTATGCTTTCTTCCTTACAATGTTTGCTGTTGTGATTTTGCTCTCCCTTCCCATATGCTAATTCTGAATTATGTCATATTTATGTTTGTGGTGCATGTATGTGTAAGAAAGGAGGATTTTTTGTTGTTGATGCAGTTGTATACATTTCATTCTAATTTTCCAGATTGGTGAGTGGAGTTTTGATGAAGTAAATCAACTAATTGAAACACACGTTAGCTGGGAGCTTCAGCCACGCAATGTACACTCCTCAGGAAAGACTGTGATGAAGGCAGCAAGTGAATTGTTACATACTCAAGGTTATAACAAAACCCCCACACAGTGCCAAGAGCAGTGGCAGTACATGGTGGCCACATTTAGACATGGTGGATATAGGCAGTTTTCCTATCAGATGGGTCTAATTAAGTTACTGGGCCACTCGGTTCCAAATCCACATCCAGTTGACTCCTTTGTTACGGGTAAGAATCTCCAGGATCACCAAAGTGTCAATCATACTAGTGCTGTAGATCAAACTAAGCCACTGACACAGTCTCCTAAGATGAGAACTACTGCAACATCTCCCTTGCAGAAAAATAATCGGTTACCAAAGTGCTCAGTAAAGAAGATGAAAGTGAATGGTCAGGAGATGGCTGTGCTCCTTCTAATTGATCAGGAAAATAAAGATATGGAAAGCGGTGAAAACATGATTACTGTTAGTTCAATGGCAGAAAATGTATCTGCCTTTGTGCGCATTAATGTAACACCCCAAGGAATGCTGAATAAACGAAGTGTCCAAGCATCAACAGAAAGTTTAGTAGAAAATGAGCAGGGAAGTCACATCACAGTTAAACAAGAACCCTATGATGAAGACTTGCTTACTGATAGTAAAGCACCAAAAAGGTCTTATAAAGGTATTACTTGTAGAGGACAAAAAAGTGGCAGAGGGAGAGGAAGACAAAAGCATCATAAGTCCACTACAACAAAGACAAAAGCTGTTCCTTATGATACTCCAGATGGTAAAGTTACATACGTCTTTAAATACAGTGGTGATTCACAAGATGACAGAGTTCAAGTGAAAGTTTTAAGTGTGACAGAAGAAGAAAATGCAAAATTAGTACATTGTCACACAGTTGAAGGCGTCGTCCCTCCACGTACTTTGAAACTTCATTATCCTCTAAACCACCCGCTGCCTTCAGATATTAAACACATGTATGTTCCAAGAATGATGGTTCATCCAGATCTTATGGCAGCTAAAAGAATACAAACTGATGAACTGCCCAGTACATCAAAAGTGGGAGAGAAATCAGATGTAACTCCTATGAAAATTCCTATAAGAATCAAGGAGGAGCCATTAGATTTACCATCTGGAGAGATAGAAGAGGAAGCTGAAAGTTCCTGTGTCCGTGAGACAAAGAGTCCAGGTTTGGCCACTTCCATGAAGCCAGGAGGAAAACGATGGGATATTATGAAGAGTCTAGCAAGGTATCGGCAACAGTCTCGTCAAGAGAGAACAAAACTTTTGCATCTTCTTCAGGATAACCATAAACATCAAACCGCTTTACTGAAACAAATGCTCACTGTCTTCCAAGACTTACAAAGTGCATTGTGATGATTCTTCAGTGTTTGTATGTACTTACTTTTATGGTGCCTATTTTGATGACCAAGTTTCTTAATACTACATAAACATGCTTTGTATTTTACAAGGACATCTCTGTTCATCGGTATGCATTGCTTATTAAATCATTCATTGCTATGCAAATAAACTTGCAACATATCTTTCCACTTTGAATCTGGGCTTTTTACGCTGAAAGCCAAAAACATTTGTGTATGTTGTTCTTGCTTATAATAATTGTAAAGATACTGTGTACATAAGAGATATATGTGTATATATAGAAAGGAATATATATTTACTGATCTACATATAAATTACAAAAAAGGTTTACTTGTTAATCTAAAAGTCAGGAATGTGTACAAATTTGTGTTTATGATTATGTATTTGTACTGTATTATACCAATTTTTGAGGTCTTATTAAAGCTTTATGAATAAGGATATTCACAAAAGCAATTATCTCATTTTGACATATGCCATATTTTGGGTAAGAAACATAATGTAAGCATTAAAGATTTTAGATTTACAAATATCACAATTTAAAGGTGTTTCTTTAATATACCTGTTTTGTCAATTATTGAAGTTATTAATCTTTCTGTTCATTTTTCTCTTCTCTTGTCTTTTTGCTTCTCTTTCTTTCTCCTCTTCCCTTCCCTTCCCTTCCTTAGATATCAAGTAAAAAGTCAAGATTTGCCAGTATTTCATTGCAGTAATTTTTTAAATTGTGGATTACACCAGTACTGATGTACAAGCCCAACTCGCAAAATCATTTTTTATTAACCATTCGTTAAACTGATGATTTTTATGATTAGCATGTAAATTCATTTGAATTGCTTTCAGTTTGTCATATTAAAGTTAGATATTCAACTACATTAATAACACTTATTGACGGTAGGTTGACAGGTTGGCAATGGGAACTATTTTAAGTGCAGTTATAGACATATTGCAGTCAGCAAGTCATCACCCTCTCAAGCTCATGTACGCCTTGACAAAGAATAAATAAGGTAAAAAAGAAAGGTATAGACACTATTCCCTCTAGACATAATTGGTAATTTAGCACTGGTCATAATACTATGCCATCCCTAGGTCTAGGAACCTCCTACCCATCTAAGTGTTATTTCAGTAATCCTGTTGCTGGAAGACAGACCTAATGCAAGAGGTAAATTATAAACCAACGAGATGGTATTATCTGCACTCTCTCGCTCTCCCTCCCATCCTTGCCTTCACCTTCTCCCTCTCCTTTCTCTCTCTTTCTCTTTCTTTCTCTCTCTCTTTCTCTCTCTTTCTCTCTCTTTCTCTCTTTTTCTCTTTTTCTCTTTCTCTCTCTCTCTCTCTCTCTCTCTCTCTCTCTCTCTCTCTCTCTCTCTCTCTCTCTCTCTCTCTCTCTCTCTCTCTCTCTCTCTCTCTCTCTCTCTCTCTCTCTCTCTCTCTCTCTCTCTCTCTCCCCCCCCCCCTCATGTATGTATGTATGTATATATAGAGACAACAATGGGCAATATGCCCTTGGTCTAAAACAGCTCAATATCGTCATCACTGCTCCACCAACATTAACGTTACCATCTAACATAAAAAAAACCGTTATTGTTCACTGTTTTCAAGTAGGAGTAAACGGACA
>NC_091562.1:41560581-41580581 GCF_042767895.1 Penaeus vannamei
GGTAATTTAATATTTGGATGCTATTCTTTCCTTTTATTCAGAGTTTCCTTTAATGTCTTTTCCGTTTTTTAAGGTTTCAGCATTTTCAAATCCTTGTTTATAAGCGTTATATTCTAACTTTCTGGTGTTAGCTTGCGTTTATGGTTGATGCTTCTTGTTTATTACAAATGTTGTACAATCATTCGTTATATATGGAGTGTTGAGATGTAAATCTTATGTTTAGTGTCATTTAGCTAGTCAGTATATTTATCGTTTCGTTTCAGTTCCATTTTTGACATTAGCATTTATATTTCTTCTTTGGCACAAATTACCAACAGTACATGTTTTAATTGCTCATTTACTTTCGGAATCATTGGCTATAGCATGTTTTACTTTTTAGTTCGTAGTTTGTTTTGCTATTTCTAGTCATTCCATATTTTGTAAGACAGGTTCGTTTGATTGTTGCTGAAGGGTACAAAAAAAGAAGAAAAGTCATTGTTTATCTTTTATTGTAAAAGATTTGATAGAGCTGACAGGAAAACAAAGATATTAATGAAGGTTGTGCAGGTTATGACCGGTGCTGATTTGTGGAGTACGTCTATGTAGATGAAGTATGCTGATGTATGTAGATATGAAGATCATGGTGATAATAAGTGCAGGTTCCTACAGGGGATAATGCAGATAGAAGTCGCATCTGCAACGTGAAGTATTTGAAGAAATAAACTTGGGGATTCCGAAGTTGAGCTGGGCAGTGAATGTAGATTAAAATTATCCAACCCTGAGGCGATGGGACGGTCTTGTTACTAATGAAGGTCTGAAGCCGAAGGTCCACGTTGCATTACTCTTAAAATCCCAAAGCAGACTGCAACACGCTAGGGGGTCTCCTATATGGTATGTGCATGTAGACTGCAGAACACTGACCTTGCCAGCTTAAGCTGCCAAAGTGATCAATCAAGTGCTACAGCCTCATGCACAAGTTTCCACGTTTACGTAAAATTATCCAAAGAAAAAATACTTTGCCAATTATCTGACGAAGAATTTTGCCACAAATGGCTTTTCCAAAAACACGACCGTGTTCAATGTTTCAGTATTGAAATTTTCTTTCTTTAGAACACACTTGCATGTAGACTGCAAATAAAATACCATTAAAACTCTTTTCCAATAATCAAATCGTGTTCAAGTGTTCATCTTAGTGAAGATATTCAACGTTTAGCTGCGAAGATTGTTACGACGTTCCGGTGTTCACATTTTCTTGAAATGAATAAATATACGCTTGCAATCAGTGATAACTGCAAGCCTACATCATTGTGGGTAAGCTAATCCCTCGTCACCTATCCTTTCCGTAAACTGTTTGCCTGCCGATGTGAAACATTAACTTTAGCGCCTCTTGACCCCTTCTGTTGAGTCTGCTATGTCTACTGGTGCTTCGTCTTGTCCCGTCCAAGGCCTACAGATGCTGCCGCTTGTAACCCCGATACATTCTACTGCCAAGGAAAGTGTCTGGCTCGCTCGACCCACAGCCACAACAATCAAGCCAAAAGGGGGAACCTGGAATTGGTGAATTTGGGTGAAAGTATATGATGAATGAAGACAGTTGAAATGTAAGTGAAAGTGTAAAATTACTGTAACCCTTAATTTTTGAGGAAAAAAAATCAGAAAAAAAAACAAAATTGAATTTAGCAAAAGTAGAGAAGACCCACATACTAATAGGTTTAGTAGGCTACATCTCGCTCTACTTTTCTTTGGGAAATACATATCAGAAAGTAACAGTACATACTTACCCTCTAAATAGGGAAGGATACATTAACCTTACCTTTACTGGAGATTTGTTGACAGCCATAATTCTTCCGGTCTCCGCAACCGGACTTACAGAATACGATCGAAGGCGCCGCTCCAGCCCCCTCGACGACGGCGACCAGCAACAATACACGATGTCAGGTGTAAACGGCAAGGACCCATAGCTCGGCAGTGTATTCTCCACACACGGCGACGACTGTTGATCCAGCATCCAAGATGTGATGGTCGTCAGTGGCCACCATAGCATTCTGGATGTGAACGATAACGGCCACCTCAGCACTGAAGTTGTACTGAACCACTGAGCTCAAGGGGTAATGAACGGCAACAGCAACCACACCTCTAATCAAGATGAGATGACCTTCATTGACCACAACGGCCACCGCAATATTTCTATAGGGTTGTAGTCTGCTACCACTACCATAACGGGAATCTACGACGACCGATAACTGCCTAACTGCTATAAAAACGACGGAGAATAGCAGCCTTTGAAGGAAACGGTAACTAAACTGATTTTCTGTATTTTCTTACACTAGAGTGATTGCAGAGCTGGTGAAATTGCAGCCCTTATAAGGAAACGATGACTAATTTGATTTTCATTTTGTCTTGCAATAGATCACTTGCAGAGCTTGATGTAATAACAGTATTCTTCCAAGGGAATTTAAATCCATAGTCATTTTGTCCGTCTTCCTACTCGGAGCTATAAATAGCAAACATTTGAGCAACATTGTTAAATGAACAATATAATGAACAATATGCGCACTATCGTAGATTGGAAATTTTGCATTTGTGAAAGAACAAAGCGAAACTGACAATATTACCCTAGTAGACCACCATATACTTTCTCCACGCACTAATCCGGTAGACAGATTAAGGCTGAGCAGAACACCAAATTACCATAAGCATCATAAGAGTATTTTCTGGTAGCGGTAGTGTTGATTACAATGAAACGTTTTCCGACACGTCCGCCATATTTTGTCAAGCCGACACCTTCCATTGATCATTTTCGTGCTCTGACGATGTTCTCTCCTAAAAATTCTCTTACCGACGACTATCCACGTCCGTTTCTCGTCCCAACAACGACGGCAATTCACCTCTACTCCATTCCCAGCGACGACGAATATCAATGTCTACCAATTCCTTACTGACGACGTAGTGACCCGAGGTCCTCCTTTCACACCTCTCCCTCGCCGAAGACGACAACGGCGATGCAAGTCCCCATCTCTCTTACAGACAACGACCAAGGCGATGAAAGTCGTCCTGTCCTCTCTTCAACCCACGAGGACGATACAGATCCTCTTTTCTCTTTCTGATGACGGCAATCGCTATCTAAATTCTGTTTTCCGGATGATGCAAACGAGGATCAACGCCCCTCTCTTCCCGATGACGACTAAAATTCACGTCCTCTTCCCGACGACGACAAACCACGTCCTCTTCCCGACGACGACGACGACGACGAACCACGTCCTCTTCCCGACGACGACGACGACGACGAACCACGTCCTCTTCCCGACGACGACGACGACGAACCACGTCCTCTTCCCGACGACGACGACGACGAACCACGTCCTCTTCCCGACGACGACGACGACGAACCACGTCCTCTTCCCGACGACGACGACGACGAACCACGTCCTCTTCCCGACGACGACGACGACGAACCACGTCCTCTTCCCGACGACGACGACGACGAACCACGTCCTCTTCCCGACGACGAACCACGTCCTCTTCCCGACGACGACGACGACGAACCACGTCCTCTTCCCGACGACGACGAACCACGTCCTCTTCCCGACGACGACGACGACGAACCACGTCCTCTTCCCGACGACGACGACGAACCACGTCCTCTTCCCGACGACGACGACGAACCACGTCCTCTTCCCGACGACGACGACGACGAACCACGTCCTCTTCCCGACGACGACGACGACGAACCACGTCCTCTTCCCGACGACGACGACGACGAACCACGTCCTCTTCCCGACGACGACGACGACGAACCACGTCCTCTTCCCGACGACGACGACGAACCACGTCCTCTTCCCGACGACGACGAACCACGTCCTCTTCCCGACGACGACGACGAACCACGTCCTCTTCCCGACGACGACGACGAACCACGTCCTCTTCCCGACGACGACGACGAACCACGTCCTCTTCCCGACGACGACGAACCACGTCCTCTTCCCGACGACGACGACGAACCACGTCCTCTTCCCGACGACGACGACGAACCACGTCCTCTTCCCGACGACGACGACGAACCACGTCCTCTTCCCGACGACGACGATCCACGTCCTCTTCCCGACGACGACGATCCACGTCCTCTTCTCTCTTCCCGACGACGACGATCCACGTCCTCTTCTCTCTTCCCGACGACGACGACGATCCACGTCCTCTTCTCTCTTCCCGACGACGACGACGATCCACGTCCTCTTCTCTCTTCCCGACGACGACGACGATCCACGTCCTCTTCTCTTCCCGACGACGACGATCAACGTCCTCTTCTCTCCCCGACGACGACGAACCACGTCCTCTTCTCTCTCCCCGACGACAACGATGACGATCCACGTCCTCTTCCCGACGACGATCCACGTCCTCTTCTCTTCTCTCTTCCCCACGACGACGATCCACGTCCTATTCTCTTCCCGACGGCGACGACGACAAACCACGTCCTCTTCCCAACGGCGACGATGACAAACCACGTCCTCTTCTCTCTTCCCGACGGCGACGATGACAAACCACGTCCTCTTCTCTCTTCCCGACGACGACGACGACGACGATCCACGTCCTCTTCTCTCTTCCCGACGACGACGACGATCCACGTCCTCTGCTCTCTTCCCGACGACGACGACGACGATCCACGTCCTCTTCTCTCTTCCCGACGACGACGACGACGATCCACGTCCTCTTCTCTCTTCCCGACGACGACGACGACCCACGTCCTCTTCTCTCTTCCCGGCGACGACGACGACGATCCACGTCCTCTTCTCTCTTCCCGACGACGACGATCCACGTCCTCTTCTCTTCCCGACGACAACCTACGTCCTCTCTTCCCGACGACGACAATCCACGTCCTCTTCTTTCTTCCCGACGACGACGGCCCACGTCCTCTTCTCACTTCCCGACGACGACGTTCCACGTCCTATTCTCTCTTCCCGACGACGACGATCCACGTCCTCTCTTCCCGACGACGACGAAGATTCACGTCATCTTCCCGACGACGACGACGATCCACGTCTAATCTCTTCTAGATAACGATGACAGATGATCCACACTCTCTTCTCCATTCCCGAAGACTACGACAGTAACGATCCACATCCTATGATCTCTTCCTAGCGACGACGACGATCCACGTCATCTCTCATCCCAGCGGCGACGACCACCCACATCTCTTCCCGACGACGACGACGATCCACATCCTCTTTTCTCTTCCCGGCGACGACGACGACGATCCATGTCCTCCTCTCTCTTCCCGGCGACGACGACGACGATCCACGTCCTCTTCTCTCTTCCCGGCGACGACGACGACGACGATCATCCACGTCCTCTGCTCTCTTCCCGGCGACGACGACGATCATCCACGTCCTCTTCTCTCTTCCCGGCGACGACGACGATCATCCACGTCCTCTTCTCTTCCCGGCGACGTCGACAACGATCCACGTCCTCTTCTCTCTTCCCGGCGACGACGACGACGATCCACGTCCTCTTCTCTCTTCCCGGCGACGACGACGTCCACGTCCTCTTCTCTCTTCCCGGCGACGACGATCCATGTCCTCTTCTCTCTTCCCGGCGACGACGACGACGACGATCCACGTCCTCTTCTCTCTTCCCGGCGACGACGATCCATGTCCTCTTCTCTCTTCCCGACGACGACGACGACGACGATGTCCACGTCCTCTTCCCTCTTCCCGGCGACGACGACGACCCACGTCCTCTTCCCTCTTCCCGGCGACGACGACGACGACCCACGTCCTCTCTCTTCTCGGCGACGACGACGACCCACGTCCTCTTCTCTCTTCCCGGCGACGACGACCACGACCCACGTCCTCTTCTCTCTTCCCGGCGACGACGACCACGACCCACGTCCTCTTCTCTCTTCCCGGCGACGACGACCACGACCCACGTCCTCTTCTCTCTTCCCGGCGACGACGACGACGACCCACGTCCTCTTCTCTCTTCCCGGCGACGACGACGACGACCCACGTCCTCTTCTCTTCCCGGCGACGACGACGACGACGACCCACGTCCTCTTCTCTCTTCCCGGCAACGACGGCGATCCACGTCTTCTCTCTTCCCGACGACGACGACGATCCACGTCCTCTTCTCTCTTCCCGACGACGACGACGACGACCCACGTCCTCTTCTCTCTTCCCGGCGACGACGACGACGACCCACGTCCTCTTCTCTCTTCCCGGCGACGGCGACGACGACCCACGTCCTCTTCTCTCTTCCCGGCGACGACGACGACGATCCACGTCCTCTTCTCTCTTCCCGGCGACGACGACGATCCACGTCCTCTTCTCTTCCCGGCGACGACGACGACCCACGTCCTCTTCTCTCTTCCCGACGACGACGTTCCACGTCCTATTCTCTTCCCGACGATGACGACGATCCACGTACCTTCCATCTCGCCCTATTCCTTGAAATATATCAAAAGCTAGTATTTAATAAGTATTTTCACTCCAATAACGTATTGAGCATGAAGGGTTAGCTCAAACATTATGCGATATTGTTGAAGCTTCAATTATACCTTTCTTTTCAGCAAACACTGCGACCAGAGGCGACGGCTGCTACGACTTTCTTCCAATTGACGGCAATTGATGCATTTTTCTGCCGAACGAAGCAAGATTACAAGTAGGGATCTCAAAAAATGTAATTTAGATCTTCAACTCATAAGTCTTCTATCCAAAACTATATTTCCTTCAGCATAATCTTCCCAACTACGACTTACCAGAAAACGACGTTGAACCACGTCCCATCCCTCTTCTCGATAAAGCGGAGGCATCGCGAGGTTCTTCTTCAGGGTAACGGCGACGACCAGGATCCGCATCTTCTTCCCAATGGTGATGACATTTTTCTCTTCTATGATGACGAATACCCAACACAAAGGCAACGACTAAGACCCAATCCGTCTTCCTCCACAAGACAAAGAACGAAGATGATACCCAGCTTACTCCCCAATGTCGATGCCAACCTCCTGCTAATTTTTCACGGAGGCACTCTCTCCACTGAACAACCAAAGATCCGGCCAAGACCCGTTTTCTTGACACACCACCCATTCTTAATGATTTACATTCAATACACAGGAACAACAAAGGTTTTAGCTCTTCGAGGATCTTCAAAAACACCCACACGGATCTGTAGGCTATACACGATGATCTCGCAGCGATCCTTTAGAGATGAAATATAGTGCACAAGAAAGTGGATGACCTTGAATTCCCTAGACTATTCAGACCTCTCCGCAACCTAGTTCACAAGACATCCCCTTCCCAACGAAGTTTCTTTTCCAGGTCTTTCATTAACGCATACGCAATTAACCCACAATCTCCAAAATATGCATTTCTAGGACATTCTGCTCACAAGGACGACGATTTTTATCTTTTCTACGACATATTTGTTTTCTTGAAAAATATGACCATCTTTGACCTCGACTTACGAAATATTTATAATTCACCTTCATGATTAGCAATATTCACAGGAAGAATAATGGAAACATAACGATATCAGTCTAAGTTCTACATTGTCTCCACACTTCTGGTGAGTAGATGAAAACGATAGTATACTGTTCACAATAACTGGTGGTGGCGTTAACACCTTTAAAGAATTTTATTTATCCATTTATTTTTCTTATTGAGGCCTTATCTGTAAATGAAGATTCGTCCTAACCCGATCTTCATCCCATTCATTGATTCAGATTTCCATCAAGCCTGATACTTGCGACAGCAAACGTTGAGCTCTTCTCCCCAAATCATAATGCTCCCTTTCCGTGATCCACAAATGACATTGGAACGATCGGGCAGCAAACTCACCCTGACGGACTAATCCATTTTGCAGTGTGACTTCGACCATTCTGGAACACGCCCTCGGGACGTCTCACTCTGGAACACGCCCTCGGGACGTCTCACTCTGGAACACGCCCTCGGGACGTCTCACTCTGGAACACGCCCTCGGGACGTCTCACTCTGGAACACGCCCTCGGGACGTCTCACTCTGGAACACGCCCTCGGGACGTCTCACTCTGGAACACGCCCTCGGGACGTCTCACTCTGGAACACGCCCTCGGGACGTCTCACTCTGGAACACGCCCTCGGGACGTCTCACTCTGGAACACGCCCTCGGGACGTCTCACTCTGGAACACGCCCTCGGGACGTCTCACTCTGGAACACGCCCTCGGGACGTCTCACTCTGGAACACGCCCTCGGGACGTCTCACTCTGGAACACGCCCTCGGGACGTCTCACTCTGGAACACGCCCTCGGGACGTCTCACTCTGGAACACGCCCTCGGGACGTCTCACTCTGGAACACGCCCTCGGGACGTCTCACTCTGGAACACGCCCTCGGGAACACTATCTGGCAGAGCGTCCTCGTCCTCGAGACCGCTCCTTCTGGAAGAGCGACCGCGACCTCGTCCTCGGGACCGCTCCTTCTGGTAGAGCGATCTCGCCCTCGGGACCCCATCTTCTACCAGGGCGATCTCGTCCTCGGGACCCCATCTTCTACCAGGGCGATCTCGTCCTCGGGACCCCATCTTCTACCAGGGCGATCTCGTCCTCGGGACCCCATCTTCTACCAGGGCGATCTCGCCCTCGGGACCCCATCTTCTACCAGGGCGATCTCGACCTCGGGGCCCCATCTTCTACCAGGGCGATCTCGACCTCGGGGCCCCATCTTCTACCAGGGCGATCTCGACCTCGGGACCCCATCTTCTACCAGGGCGATCTCGTCCTCGGGACCCCATCTTCTACCAGGGCGATCTCGTCCTCGGGACCCCATCTTCTACCAGGGCGATCTCGTCCTCGGGACCCCATCTTCTACCAGGGCGATCTCGACCTCGGGGCCCCGTCTTCTACCAGGGCGATCTCGACCTCGGGGCCCCGTCTTCTACCAGGGCGATCTCGACCTCGGGGCCCCGTCTTCTACCAGGGCGATCTCGACCTCGGGGCCCCGTCTTCTACCAGGGCGATCTCGACCTCGGGGCCCCGTCTTCTACCAGGGCGATCTCGACCTCGGGGCCCCGTCTTCTACCAGGGCGATCTCGACCTCGGGGCCCCGTCTTCTACCAGGGCGATCTCGACCTCGGGGCCCCGTCTTCTACCAGGGCGATCTCGACCTCGGGACCCCGTCTTCTACCAGGGCGATCTCGACCTCGGGACCCCATCTTCTACCAGGGCGATCTCGACCTCGGGGCCCCGTCTTCTACCAGGGCGATCTCGACCTCGGGACCCCATCTTCTACCAGGGCGACCTCGCCCTCGGGACCCCATCTTCTACCAGGGCGATCTCGACCTCGGGACCCCATCCTCTACCAGGGCGATCTCGCCCACGCGAAGCCACCTTCTATCTGGGCGATCTCGCCCACGCGAAGCCACCTTCTATCTGGGCGATCTCGCCCTCGGGAAGCCACCTTCTATCTGGTCAATCTCGCCCACGCGAAGCCACCTTCTATCTGGTCAATCTCGCCCTCAGGAAGCCACCTTCTATCTGGTCAATCTCGCCCACGCGAAGCCACCTTCTATCTGAGCGAGCTCGCCCTCGGGAAGCCACCTTCTAGATGAACGGCCTTGCCACCCACAGGCAGCGCCCTTGTGGCCTTGCTACAAATCTCGCTTTCAGGAATTATCCGCCATCCACCTGTTTGACAATAGGCCAACTAGTATGTTTTCGAAAGATTCTCGCCTAGCGTTAGTCTGATAATCTACTACAAAAGTGACATCGAAAGGCTGAGGACAAATCTATGAACTAAATTCTGCTGGATAAGAGAATGCTCTAGTACTATTAACAAATAATGAAATAAATTAATTTACACAAATTCCCTTAATAAGGAGTTTTGAGTGCGGTGACATTTCCTTCGCTTCCTGTATTACATCTACAAATACATCCCCTTAAAAGGTTGTGAGTTGTACCAATAATTTTAACTTAGCCTTGGATCCGTGTCGTTCTCCCCCGTGCTGACCCCTCCTACAAGATGCAGCATCTGCCGCCTGAAACCTCGTCCATGGCGCAGCATCACCCTCCTGATCCCTATAACAAGATGAAACCACGTCCACGGCAGCCTCTGCCGCGCTGAACCCCGCGTCCACGGCAGCCTCTGCCGCGCTGAAACCTCGCGTCCACGGCAGCCTCTGCCGCGCTGAAACCTCGCGTCCACGGCAGCCTCTGCCGCGCTGAACCCCGCGTCCACGGCAGCCTCTGCCGCGCAGAAACCTCGCGTCCACGGCAGCCTCTGCCGCGCCGAAACCTCGCGTCCACGGCAGCCTCTGCCGCGCCGAAACCTAGAGTCCACGGCAGCCTCTGCCGCGCCGAATCCTGGAGTCCACGGCAGCCTCTGCCGCGCCGAATCCTGGAGTCCACGGCAGCCTCTGCCGTGCCGAATCCTGGAGTCCACGGCAGCCTCTGCCGTGCCGAATCCTGGAGTCCACGGCACCCTCTGCCGCGCCGAATCCTGGAGTCCACGGCACCCTCTGCCGCGCCGAATCCTGGAGTCCACGGCACCCTCTGCCGCGCCGAATCCTGGAGTCCACGGCACCCTCTGCCGCGCCGAATCCTGGAGTCCACGGCACCCTCTGCCGTGCCGAATCCTGGAGTCCACGGCACCCTCTGCCGCGCAGAAACCTGGAGTCCACGGCAGCCTCTGCCGCGCAGAAACCTGGAGTCCACGGCAGCCTCTGCCGCGCAGAAACCTGGAGTCCACGGCAGCCTCTGCCGCGCTGAAACCTGGAGTCCACGGCAGCCTCTGCCGCGCAGAAACATCGCGTCCACGGCAGCCTCTGCCGCGCCGAAACATCGCGTCCACGGCAGCCTCTGCCGCGCCGAAACATCGCGTCCACGGCAGCCTCTGCCGCGCCGAAACATCGCGTCCACGGCAGCCTCTGCCGCGCCGAAACCTCGCGTCCCGCGCTGAACCCTAGCGTCCATGGCAGCCTCTGCCGTGCCGAATCCTGGAGTCCACGGCAGCCTCTGCCGTGCCGAAACCTCGCGTCCACGGCAGCCTCTGCCGCGCTGAAACCTCGCGTCCACGGCAGCCTCTGCCGCGCAGAAACATCGCGTCCACGGCAGCCTCTGCCGCGCAGAAACCTCGCGTCCACGGCAGCCTCTGCCGCGCAGAAACCTCGCGTCCACGGCAGCCTCTGCCGCGCAGAAACCTCGCGTCCACGGCAGCCCCTGCCGCGCTGAAACCTCGCGTCCACGGCAGCCTCTGCCGCGCCGAAACCTCGCGTCCACGGCAGCCTCTGCCGCGCAGAAACCTCGCGTCCACGGCAGCCTCTGCCGCGCTGAAACCTCGCGTCCACGGCAGCCCCTGCCGCGCTGAAACCTCGCGTCCACGGCAGCCCCTGCCGCGCTGAACCCCGCGTCCACGGCAGCCTCTGCCGCGCAGAAACCTCGCGTCCACGGCAGCCTCTGCCGCGCAGAAACCTCGCGTCCACGGCAGCCTCTGCCGCGCAGAAACCTGGAGTCCACGGCACCCTCTGCCGCGCCGAATCCTGGAGTCCACGGCACCCTCTGCCGCGCAGAAACCTGGAGTCCACGGCAGCCTCTGCCGCGCAGAAACCTGGAGTCCACGGCAGCCCCTGCCGCGCTGAAACCTCGCGTCCACGGCAGCCCCTGCCGCGCTGAAACCTCGCGTCCACGGCAGCCCCTGCCGCGCTGAAACCTCGCGTCCACGGCAGCCTCTGCCGCGCTGAAACCTCGCGTCCACGGCAGCCTCTGCCGCGCTGAAACCTCGCGTCCACGGCAGCCTCTGCCGCGCTGAAACCTCGCGTCCACGGCAGCCTCTGCCGCGCTGAAACCTCGCGTCCACGGCAGCCTCTGCCGCGCTGAAACCTCGCGTCCACGGCAGCCTCTGCCGCGCTGAAACCTCGCGTCCACGGCAGCCTCTGCCGCGCTGAAACCTCGCGTCCACGGCAGCCTCTGCCGCGCTGAAACCTCGCGTCCACGGCAGCCTCTGCCGCGCTGAAACCTCGCGTCCACGGCAGCCTCTGCCGCGCTGAAACCTACAAAGTGCAATTTCTGCCGCGCTGAACCCTCGTCCACGGCGCAGCCCCACCCGCGCTGAACCCTCCCTGCATGCTGTAGGGAACGCCGTGCTGAACCCTTGTCCACGACGCAGCCTCTGCACTCTGAACCCTCCTGCATGACGTAGGGACCGCCCCGCTGACCATTCCTGCATGGCGCAGCCTCAGCCCCGCTGAACGATCATCCTAGACCAACTCAGCCGCGCTGACAACTCATCCATGGCACAGGAAACCAAGCGCTGAAGCCCGTCCCGATCGCAGCCACCTTCGACGCCATATGTTGTGCCATACGGCAATAGCCACCCAAAGCACCCTGCGCATGTTACTTCCCAGCAGACATTGTAAAGCTCACAGCCTCTCTGCAATATACGTGGGAGCCTGAGTTACTCAATTGGTCTTTAATAAAATTTTAAGACAATCTACATATTTTAAATCTCTTTCCAGTAAATGTGTTACACATTCAGTGTAGATGCTTACCAAAAATTAGAAGCATGTGTTGTGATGCGTTTCCATTTGTCCCACAAGGCTCAGCTAAACCCTCCCTCAACTATTTCCTGTAATATATATAATACTGTTGTTGTAAAAAAAAAATAATAATAATTAATAAATTAAAAAATGCTATAAAGCAATTAAATACACTTTCCTCAGTGACGCTATTGTATGCACTTTCTCAAGTGATAACTTGGTATTCTTAAACAAATATTTAACTCGTTTAAATTACAAACCTTGTATGTTTCCCATAGCTAAGCTTCAACTGAAGTCCCTGTTGCATGCATGAAGCTTTTGAAGGCGGTCTTCAGTTCACCACAACTCAATACATTACATGTATATCCATAATATGCCCAGACAAAAACATTGCAAGAATTGCTAAGCCATGACAAATCGGTCAACAATATTTGTATCCGTCTTCAAACTTAGTAAACAGTTTACATGAAGGAAAAATCCCACCCACTTTCCCACTCTTCTTGTAACTCATCTTGGAATTACAAAAGAGTGTCCATCCTTGTATTTATGTGACAAGTGTAAAACCTGAGCCACAATAATACTAAAGATATTTTCCTCCATGTTTACACTACTGTTATATTTCACAATACATTATGACTATTTCAAAATCAGATAAAAATATTCAATTTATACAAATACATAACATATAGCAACAACAGAACAAGTTCATAATAATCTATGAAACATGAACTATATAAATGCAATGCAAAAAAATAAATGTACAAGTTCGTATTTATTGCAAGAGAAACTGAAGCATCTTGAAGGGTATATGCAATTCCCACTAGCTGTTAGGTGCTGTATATGTAGCAGATCTTCATAAAGATTACCTGAAAGAGCATCCAACATGAGGCTCATGCACCAGTAAATAAAACAAGTGTCTATGTTATTGCTCGTCAAATGGTAAAATTTGAGATTTTCTACGCCCTAAGATTTAATTGACAAAACTCACCAATATGTTACAACCTTCATCACTGCTCCACTTCATCAGCTCAGTTCACTCATGATTCCTTCTCATGGACCCCCATCTCTCCCCTCCACTATCTGAAACCGAGGTAAGTCATCATCACCCCCCCCCCCACCCCAAACCCAAATCTTCTCGATTCTACTTTAGAGAATAAACAAGAGAATAAAATGCTAACTCAATCACTAGGATTTATATACAGAAAAATCAGCCATTGGTGCTGGTAGAAAATCAAATAAAGTAACCAAATCTACATTCATTTACCAACAGCAAGGAGCAGCATCACAAGTAGAACAGTAGGCAGTCCATACTGATGTCACTCACACCTCTGTACCTTTAAGATGCAAAATGATAAGTGTTCCCTCCCCCCATCCATTTTACTGAATATTTCAACACTAGTTCCAAGATTTAAAATCAGGGCATGCAGACTTTACTTGGTCAATGACTCAAAGACGATACCTTTACTGGTGTAGCCATGAAGATTAAAATGGGAGATGACCCTTTGAGCTCTTTTGATGATCCAACTAATTGGGTGATGGAAAGTGCACGGATTGGCTTCCTCTGTGCTGCTCCTTACCTATAAATAAGTAAACTTCTCTCCCCAATCCCAACTGAATTATCAGATTACCCCATGAACTAACAAATTCTATCTTTGTGACATCAAGAGGATAGTCCCTAAACTTTATTAAAGCTTAATTTCCAAAATCTGCTTGGTGTCAACTCTACAAATTCAAATTTAAGTAATCTAACAAATTACAAAAATGCAAAAATGTAGACCTCTGGATTACTGAAGTTTTAAGGGTTGCACTTTCATCGCCCTGTAGCGGTACAGACCTGCAGTCCTTACAGGACACACTTCTGTATAAATAAATATATAATAAATGTCCCGACCCCTCCCTCCCCTTCATATTCTTGATAACCCACTTCAGTCTTATTCACCATGACTTCTAATTACTCAAAAAAATCTTATCTGTATAATTTCAAATACACTTGTATAATGATATGCAGAACCATCAACTGCAGTTACCTTCCTTCTAGGAAATTTGGAGTTGATGGTTGTAGGTTGTGTGTTGGGAGTTCAATTTCTCTTGGCTGTAGTTTCAGTATGCTGCTCAGTCTGATCACAAGCCAAGTGCTGATCCACTACCACAGAGCAGAGGGCGCCTCCAGCAGCCTACTAAAAAAGACCTTCCCTTTTCCCTTCCCCAAATATTTTAGGGGTAAAAGTACATCTAGGACTACCATAGTCAACAATACATGTTTCACACATTAGGTCTCTCCAAGAAGTGACAGGCTTTCAACGTTTATATTAAATACCTCTTCTGAATACCTCTTCTGAAGTAACAAGATGTCAGATTTTGAAGAAATATGGATGTTGATCCTGGTCTCCCCACACGGGATAGTAGATGTTGCATCAGAGTTCTGCGAATGCTACAGCAGTAAATGCTTCCCCCCCCCTCTCCCCTCATTTTGAACCTTTACATATTTTCCACATCTAAACCAATGAGTGCATTATGCTAGCTGCATGAATGACTAACCAAATTATCTAACGTATAACAGGTTGATATAAGCACATGGTAAACATTACCTGTAAACAAGCAAGATGTAAGGAAAGTGGAACACAGCAAAAGCGTCAGCCCAGAATCAGGAACGCAAAACATTCACTCGGGCAGCAATCACCATGTTACTTGTCTCCACAAAACCAGACTGTCCTATTGAAGAAAAACCCATGCTCTCCACACAAAAACATTTTCTTTCCAATACAAATGACCAGTATTATAAGGTCTCTCATCAAAAGTTGCTTAAAAAAGAAGCTAGCACTCATAACATACAGAATGCAAGCTCTCACAGATGTATACTAAAACAATCACATGTCAAATAAAAGAAGAAAATATTTGAACTTGTTAATGAACATCAAGTTATTTCTAAATACTTCTTTCAAGTTCAAACCTCCTGCACAACAAAGAAAAGCAGCAATGGAATCGAGGCCTCCTTTGATCCTTCGCAGGCAGAAGCATGGGCTTTCTTCAGATAACCGATGGTTCACAGCCTGGACCTTCCCTCTGCATATACACTAGAAGAAGAACATAATTTGCCCCTCCCCCCCACAATTGCAACTACATATTCAACCAATTCATCAATTTACGCACACAGAAGTAAAATAATCTTTACAAATAATTTCTAAAATCAGCATATACCTTCGATGCGGCTTGGAAGATAGGCGACGTCTGCAACTTTGTAGATAATCTCCGATGACATAGGCCACCTTCAAATTTGGGCTTAAATTCTGTGCATATACTAGAGAGTGAACACCCCTCCCTCCCCCACATTTATCTCAGACAATATGTTTAGGATGGATAATTGCAGTTTTGCACAACTAACATCAATTACCACAATGGATAACTAACATCTAAGGGTCCATATAGGCAACTATTTTCTAGTAAACTGCATCCCTATCACTTCTAAAACTTTCATACTAGAAGTTATTACTTGCTTATCCTAATGCATTTTTTTCCCCTCACTCTCATGAGCTACTATCGTTATATCAAGTGTTCATATAACATACCTAGGCAGAGCAGATGCCCTACAATTACAAATCTGATGTCAGACATAACCCTCAAATAAATATAATTAGAGATCTGGTTTATCAGGTCTAAGGAATAAGAACATGTTGATAGCTTCTCAGCAAGAATGCACTTCTACACCAAGATCTGATCAACTGAAAGATTCATGTTTTTATGGACCTTGGACCTTGAGGATTCACAAATTATCATGAAAATTACTTCACAAAACAATTTGTTCTACTAGATTCTGCATGTAAAATTCTCCACAAGAAAAGAATGAGTTGAGACCAGCTCAACTAGAACTATTCTAACTTCTAAGTGGTTCCTTTCTCCAAGTAATAAGAAATTAATTGAGAGTAACTCAACTGAAGAGAATATAATTTCTTATGAACCTTGGGTATCAACACGAGGCACAAGAATAAGTTTTGATACTCTGGTAATGAAAGACCCCTACATAATTCATAAAGATTGGAGCCTTAGCCCACACCTATCCACAATTTGTGTGCCTAGATTTCTAAGAACTGCGGTCTGGCTTTTCAACCTTCACAAAATTGCATCAAAAGCTTGTTAACAAGAATTATTTTAATCTTCGACTATCCCCCTAATGGTGGACCTGACCAATAATAGTCAATTTTCATAGTAATCTTGAAGAATGATTCTTCCATACTTACACATTACCTATATTTGTCAGTCCTCTTCTTTGAAGGAAGGTAAAGTTGACCATTGTAGGAACATAACTGCTAGTAACCCAAATCAGTTGCGCCCCGTTACCGTTAACATTCTCCTTTGAACCTCTTCCAGGAATCCCATCTGACAACTCGATGCAAGGCTTCCTGAAGCTTCCCAGCATCCTGCCGCATCTGCAGATATTCTTAAACACCCAAAGCCTAGCCCCTATCCAAACCTTTACTATTAGTAGCAATTAATGCCAAATAGTTACAGATTCTAAATGATTGAGAAACTACGATGATACATTTATTTTACTGCCTCTGGTAACCAAAACATTCATAAATGCATGCAAAAGTACAGCATCTGATGAATCAAAGTTACATTAACAGAGTGAAGGAAATACTTATGAAGAGTTTGTGACCACTCAGTTTATCTTGCACATTTTCCATGAAGTACTATTGTACATACACCTTGATGCACAAAAAATCCAACTACAAGCAAGAAATGGAAGATTTAGTTCCTTAGGAAAAAAGCCAACCCTTTACAGAAGGTCAACGGAAAGATTTTTTTTTTCTCCAACAATCTGATCACAGATCCATGTCATACAAATGTTGTGTGTTTAAGAAAGCAACGTTCCTTTATAAAACAATCTAGGAAATCAAGTTATGCTGTTACCTTATTCAACTTTAAGAACCTTGTGATCCATCTGGCCATGTCTGCCATGCTGCAAGCATTCCACAATTCTTGATGACAAGGGGGGGTGCAGAAGGGGACAGGGGGCACTCCGATGGAGCCGAATCCATCTCCAGGACTTCATGTCTGCAGTAAACTTTCCCTCCACTATGCCCTACTTTGTTAAGGGTTATCGTTTTTCCACCACATACATTAGCTTTAAAGGCCTTTTTACAAATTGCAACATTGAAACAAAATTGAGTAAGACAGCTAGAGCAGTTTAAGGCTTTGCCAAGCTTCAACACAAAATGGAAACATAAAAATGCAAAATTGTCTTTTACAAATGTTACCTGACTCCAGACAATTCTGGCATACGATGAACCCATTCCCAAACGCTGCAGAACTGCTGAAGACCTCAGCCAACACAACCAAATTTTGTATGTCGCCTTTCATCCAGTCACCTGCTAGATAAAATTATTTCTTCCTACTGCTCCCCAGGAATCTAGAGTTCCCTCTTACTATAACAAATATAGCAAAACAAAAGGGACCACTGAATCTAAGGTTTTTTCTTTCTCTAAAGTTTGCTAGTAACAGTTACAGAACAAACCACAATTCGGAGTTTCACACAGACGCTGCTCACAATCTGCTTTCTTTTCTTTCTGGACTGCATCAGCTTCAAACTGAAACATACTTGCACACTTGTTCCCCTCCCATATCCCATACATGCGTAAAATTGTACTAATTCCACAATTAAACTTTTACCCAAAATTTATTTAAACCATAGTATTTTGATAAAGAAATCAAGTTTGCCAATTGTTGTTTTACATTTCCTTAACAGAATTTTCATTCAATGTATACACAATTCTCTTCAGCATAGTACTTCACATGCCGATTTGTTTTTTTGTTTTGTTTTTCTTAGAATGCCCTTTATACAAAATACCTGTGTTTCTTTCGTTGGGTTGGAGGTAGCTTGGCCCTATGCCTTCAGCTACCAAAATTCTTGGACTGGCGACTGCAGGACCCCATGCCTGCAGCCTTTCTCGTAATGACCTTGTGTATACTGCTTTGTGTGGTTTTTGCCGGGTGTCCACTCATGTTACTTCAGATCGATCAGCGGAGGACCCCATGCCTGCCACTGCTTGCCGTTCATCGGACCTTTCTTTACCAACTTTGCCTTTCTGCTGCGCAGATATCGGTGTGCAGCTGCACAATCTGAAATGACTGTACTCCCCACCCAAGCACGACATGTTGATGTGGCATAGCCACAATGTAAATGTTACTTTTAAAGCTGACGATAGTGCAATCCTCCTCTTATATATAATAAAATAAGATGGTTAACCACACTGGTTGAACCCATGAACAAATAACTATATCCCAAACATTTACAAATCTTTTAGAAATGTATTTACAATTTTTACTGAAATTAATGAGTCTTTCAAAGTCTTGTCTAATGTCAAATTGTTACCTAATGAGTCTTGTGCAACTACATATCATGGAGTCGACACTGGCTCACCTCAACCTGTTGTGGTCACCTCCGCGAATTCGGTAACAGCGACAGGAAACGACCGTCGCCAGGAACAGGTCAAATTAGGAAGCCGGACTGAAAGTACTGTTATTGTTTGCCCTAACCTAAACTACTTGGTCACTGACTTTAGCTTCTAAACCGTGAACAATTGAACAACTGCATCATGAAAAGATAAATACAAAACAGTGAAACAAATAAGATCTCTAGCAAGTCAAAGAAGTGATATTCTGGCAAGAGACTTACACATGGGATGAAATAGATTTGTCAGTTAATAGCGTCACACCTGGGTCATACCTCGCCCCCAGCAGACATCGCTGGACGCCACCGGGTCACCACACCACCAATCCTCGGGATGGACACAGCCCATGGGATGAGAGAAAGTGTAAGAAGGGTGCCGTGGTTGGGAAAGAAATCAGGAACAATGAAGGAGCTACAAATGGAATGGTTAGCTTTGCATGGTGACTGAAATGAATGAATCCCTATTTCTTTAACATTTACACCTTATGATGATAACTTGCACAAATGAACCAACACAAAGAATGCTTTCACTTGACTTTAACTCTTGAGAACTACTCAAAGTTACGTAAACATGACCTACTCTCACTACTCCATCACGTGACCACTGGATGTAACCGATCGCAAACCCCTACTTCGGGAGATTAATTCACAAGATTTCTACATAAGATAAGTCGATACCAGAGTACCACCGTCTCGCGGGAGGAGAAAACCGAGGGGGGTAGACCTGGGGGTTGACCTGGGGCGGGCCGGGTCGGGGGAGTCAACCTTCCAGCGAATTTCACCGCTTCTGGACGGCTGGAAACAGAGTGTGCACACGGTAACCCTTTCCCAATGAAAAAAAACACAAGAAATGCAATACAGAAACAAAAATGGAGGTTACACATAAATTCCATTATACGTCACCTTCACACAAAGATAATAAAAAAAATCAACAGTACGGATAAATGAGATTAAAAGTGGAACGAAATAGGTTATGGGAGGATTGCACTGAGAAGCCAGCCAGATTCCTCTGTGTATGCGAGACGGGCCCGTGTGTCGTGCAGAGCAAAGTCGCGTGTAAGGGGGAGATGGCCAC
>NC_091562.1:41593081-41595581 GCF_042767895.1 Penaeus vannamei
GAAAGGAAAAGAAAGAGAGGAAGGAAGGGGAACATGTAAGCTGAGGATATTTCTAGATAGAGATAGAGATTTAGAGCTATCTACAGACTTAAAACTATTTGGGAACATATATAACAGAGGGAAATATCTGAAAACAGATATAAAATAAGGTTAGAAAGTACTAGAACGTGGGAGAACTGGGAGAAAGGCAGAAGTCATGGAGTACAGTCAATGTTGATGAAAGAGTGAAAAGTGGAATGATAACGACTTCGTAACATAAGCTACAACAAAAAGGAAGAGAAAATCAGAAGGGGAAGAAGAGCAGAAAGCGTTAGATACAGAAAAAAGAAAGATCCACACAAGAAAGATTGAGGGAGCAGCGGGGCGTTGCCACATCGTGCTACTCTGATGTTGATAATGTGAAAGTTCATGAATACATTCGAAGTGAAAGGGAATGCTAGCCCCCTGAAGGTACTCAGGAATGTTCTGTTTCTTTTTAAAGAATACGGTATGCTAGAAAAGGGCGTGGAAAAGGCACAACCGGCAAGGACAGGTAGTAAAGCGGGGTGGAGGGGGGGGGGGGGGAGAAGGTTTCAACGGTCGCTGCAGCTGTTATCCCTCAGGTAGTCGGCTCACCCGGGCGTGTTTTCCGGTGATACCAGAGAGATTACGTTCTCACAGATCCCCCCTGACCATTCCAAGAGGACCGTATACAGATGACGAGAATGAAAAGTAATAAAAACCGGGACTTTAAGCATTCCCAACCCTTCCTTCCACCTGGGGGCTTCCATGCACAGGATCTGACCTTCTGTGGTTCCCATGTACCCCCTGAAACCTCCTTCCCTTGGTTATATGCGCCTCCTCCACGCCAGCCTTCGCTCGCGTGTTTATCTGACCTTCACGTCCTCCGTCTGGCAACACCCTGCCTGTGATAGCGTCAGATGTTAGCAGGATTTAGTTCATGTTCTTGTTTGTTAATTTCATTGGCATATTTTGAAGAATAACTTTATTGGAAGGATGGAAGGGAATTCTGAAATGGTTTCGATTATGTCTTGTAGTGAATACTTTCGGATTATCTGCAGTATCGTTGAAGTTGAATATTTTGATGATTACACGTTTCGCTGTCACTTAAAAAAACTGATAAGTTACACGATAATGATATCAGCCGTCAGCAACATTTATATTACCTTAAAAATCATATAGCCCTCAGTATTCCTTGGGATATAAACGGATAAAGAAGACGATATTATTATAAGAGGAGCATATTTTGCAGAATAAAAAAGCTAAACTTGCATGGTTACCACCGCAAAATGAACCTAATTTCATAAGCATGCATGGCGCTTTGTTCAGGCTTCTTGTTAACTCAAATGTTAAAAAGAAGAGTGCAAGTAGAAAGTGTAAGCATGAACACTTTCACCATGAGCGAATTGTAATTGATAACAAAGAAATCTCACATACTTTAATAGACTAACCTAACCCAAATGAGACTATTATTAAACGCAGGAAATCAAATCCATTAAACTAACGATTCTGTAAACGACATAAAAAAAAAGTCATTATTCGGCCGTACCTCTGTAACCTTGCTTTTTCATGAATGCTTAGGCTTTCACCGTTTTTCTATGCTTTGTGCCATGTACAGTGACGTGCAGATGGGGCGTGGGGGGGGGGGGGGTCGAGTATCCAAATCGGAGAGGGAAATATGATAGTGATTTTGACGTACATTTAAATCGAATAATATTTATTTCATGTTTCATATATTTAAATCGAATAATATTTATTTCATGTTTCATCTGTATTTACATATTCAAAATATTCCCCATCTCGTATTTCCTAGAACTATGCCTTATATTTGAGTCTGGGGCATACAGTCAAGGAGTTGGTCAAGCTAGAAAGGCATAATAATACGCTTCAAAATTCATGATTAATATTTGGTCATTTTTCTTCCAGAATTTATGGGTTTTCTTGTATAGAAAGCCGAGAGAGACATGCTCGAGTCATGCACACACATCTATATCTAGCTATCCGTAACTATGGATCAGTCTCTAAAATTGTTTATTTATGTGAGTCAGTCTCTCTCTCTCTCTCTCTCTCTCTCTCTCTCTCTCTCTCTCTCTCTCTCTCTCTCTCTCTCTCTCTCTCTCTCTCTCTCTCTCTCTCTCTCTCTCTCTCCACATGTGTGTATGTGTGTGTGTGTATATGTATGTAAGTACAGCTTCATCTATTTCTATGTATCTATGATGTGTGTATATGCGTATACACATTATATATATGAATATGTATTATATATACATATATTTATTTATTTATTAATACACACACACATACACATATGTTAATGATAGGTAAATCATTCACTAATCATATGTACATAGAATAAATTAAAATATGCTAATTCTTCGTTCGATACTCTTATCTATGAGAACCTTTATCAAATGATTAATAGAAAATTCTGGTAAGTTTTGACCCAGCGACCATGAAAGTGGAATCGTGCGTCATCCATTAATTCTGACTAATGTTTCTG
>NC_091562.1:41603081-41615581 GCF_042767895.1 Penaeus vannamei
GATGTAGTACCTTGCGTCTCTTTCTCTGCTGGCCAGGCTCTACCTAAGGAATGCACCATTTCATCTATGAGGTCCCAATGCAGCGACTCTTCCTTTTTGTTCCTTTCTTCCTCTTCACCATCCTCGTGGTCTTCTTTATCCTTCTGGAAAGAGAACATACTATTAATGCAGATACGAAAATAATAATAATAGTATTAACAATAGTAAAATTATACAATAATAATGATGATGATAATAATAATAATAATAATGATAACAAACAAACAAAATAAAAATTAACTACAAACTTTAACTTTCTAGTTTCAATCATGTACAACTTAATTCTTTGTTGTTGTTTTCCCAAAAGTTTACCACAATTATGAATGTACTTGGTATTTATCAATTTCAAATACTCATATTTACCCGGTAATGTACATAATGTATATTTGTTGCATATACTCACTTGTCTCAAGTATGGCAGGCAGATGTCAAAAACTTCTTCAAATCTATCAATTTGGTAAGTATCCAGAACAGTGGTAAGGGCTTTAATAGCATGGATTTTGTATTCCATCCTCTCTTTACTTGCTTCTCTTGTCAGCACTTTCACCACTTCTTCCACCAAAAGTTCCTCTCTATCTGGATGCTTCAAGGTATTTAGGTGAGACTTGGTATGTACAGAAACATTTGAGAGAGCTGTCACAAGAGATTCTTTTCCATTCCATGTTCTACCTTGCAAGCTGTTGACAAGAAGTGTAACTAAAGAGAGGACTAAAGCATCGTTTAAGCTTGATCCAAGTTTTTCTGAGACAGTTGAGAGGGCTCTGCCAGCCTGAGCTTTCATAGCCCAAGTAGAACTTTGTAAAGCTTGTTCACATATTGCAATGATTTCTGTTAGATATAGCCTCACTCCTGACTCTGTGCCTGGAGTATTGTCGGACCAAATTTCCTCCCAAATCTCAGCACCATTAGAATCACCTTCTAGTGTTTTCTCTGCATGCATGGCAAAGAATGCAAGAGGCATAGCCTGACATGCATGCTGCTTCATGATGTCATTATTCTGGGCATGCATGCTGCGCATTGTAAGGGCACCACTCATTCTAACACTATCTTCCTCTTTCTCCAAATACCAGGTCTGGAGTTTGGTGAGAAGCTTTTCTACACTTGATGCTTTAGCAGTCTTCACAAGGTTACCAATAGCATTAGCATATACCTTTCTGACTACAGCATTTCTATCACTAAGGCCATTTACCAGAGCAGCCAAAAGTTTTCCTGTATATTTCTCCAATGGACGAGGACAAGTGTGAGTAAGAGTCTCTACAACATGTGCCGCTCCTGCACGGCTGGCAAGACCAACAGAGCTCTTCAGGACATCTATCAAACCACTCACTAATTTTTCCATGGACTCCTCATCAACAAATTGCAGTACATAATTCAAAGTATCCATCATGGGAGTACTTCGGGCTGCAGATACTCTAGCCATATCTAGCTTCTCTCTGTCTTCATCATTCAGTCTCACTGATGTGTAACTTAGAGCCTGAGATTCTAATCCAGACAAAGCCTCCAACAATGCAGGGACAAGGGTACCAAGGTGTGGCTTTACTAAAGAACCACCTGATCGACACAGTTTGGAAACCGTTTGCAAGCTGACACTCCTAACTTCTGCAACAGAACTTGTAATGCCAGAAGTCAAGAGAGTGGGAAGAACTTCCTTAAGCATTTTCTGGCTCTCTTCACCAGTGCCCTCACACACCTACAAAGAGAAGTAGCAGTGAATAACATAAACAAAATTATTTCCTTCAAAAACTTTTTTATTCATTTATAACAGTAACAAAAAATTGTTACAGTCCTCTGACTTAGATCTGAAAATTTCACAATCCTTTACTCGACTTAATACTTTCAGCTTTCTTTAACAAATAATTTAGTGCTGACTTTGCCAACGACAAGATTCTTTGCTCTAGAACTCAATAAGCATTTTTTTTTACACCTATCTCATGAATGTGACTGCAGTAAGAAAGAGAATAGAAAGAAAGAATGAAAAAACATGAAGCAAGAAAAAAATTACCTTTATGCAGCTTTTACTCAATATCTGTAAAGTTTTCTCAGCAGCCGCTCTGACAGATTCCTTTATGTCATCACGAACGCGAAACAAAGTGGTCCATATTTCATTGATTCGGTGGAGGGCATTGACAGCTGACTGCCTTCGAAAGAGGTCGGAGAGTGCGTGACAAGACGATTCTCTGACTCTCCATGTACTGTGTGTCAGGTTGTTGATCAAATCACAGAGGATGGGGTCAAAATATTTCTCGATCTGTAAAGAAAAAAGAAAAATGTAAAGTATTAATATACAAAATATTATACATAGTCATAACAATATTGAAAAAAAATTGAACATGCTGAAACAAACTTCTTCAATGAGAAGTTAGCTCATAGTGAAAGGTTAGAAATTCATCTCATTAAGAGGAACATTCTCAAATATCTTTTAAAGTTGCTCCTGAACAAACAAACAAACAAACAAACAAAAAAAAAAAAAAAAAAATGTCAGTCTATCAATCTATCTATCTATTTATATGCAGTTTGAATCTCCCTTAATAATTAGATATTCTTAAATACATATGATGATGGCTAAATAATAAAACACTACTCCCTTTACTATAAAATTTCATTACAGAAATTCTCATTTGAGAATATATTTTATCTCAAATTATCAAAATCTGGACCAATTCTCTAGACTCAAACATCTAAAAATACTAAATAAATATCCAATTTTTAAAAAATCAAGTTTTTCTTTATCTATTGTCTACCTAAAATGATTTCTTAAGCTGAAAACTTTTAATTTAATTCATAAAATAGTTTGGCTATTACAAAGCCGTGGCACAATTTGCTTTGCATTCATGGGTATCGTATCTTTTATTATAGAGAGAAAAATATGCTCTATAAATACTGATAAGGATATTCATGTTGTTTTCACATATACAAATCAAAGCTTTTATCTGCATATCCTGAATGTTCCAGTCTCAATGAAATAACATGGTCTGAGCAGGTATCAGTAAACCAACTTTTTTCTTGAAACAAACTGAACATGATGCTTCAAAGGCATAATATAAATGCCAAGTAGACACTATTAGCCATACACCTAAAAAAAAGACAAAAGCAACTCACTGTCTTTGCAGTATCAGTAACCAGAGCATTCCAAATGGCTGCCATAGGTTGCTGTATCTTTGGTGTAGGATCATGTTGATATCTATAGAGCTTTGGAATAATCTGTGGCAGGTAGGGTTCCAGTTGTGTTCCAGCCTGGGATGCCAGGGTGCTAAAACCAAAAGCTGCCCCCTGAAATAAACAATAAATAAATCAGGATAGAATATGAATCTGAAAAATAGTAAAGTTAGTCTATGTAGCCATATATGTCTTCCTTTAACAAAATAGTCTTTAATAATAAGGTAACACAATAAGTTTATGTAATCTTAATTATAAACTTTTACTTAAGGACATAGCTTTAATTGTGCTCTGTCTTGTTACACAAAAAAACATAAAACCAAATACCAGATTTATTTGTCTGATTACCTTCTTTGAATTCCAAACTGAGTTGTGGTTGGCAAGGTTCATGAACTTATAAATAAGGTCTGGCTGGTTCAAATCCGTTGCTAAGGAGCAAAGTTCTCGGTAGGTTGACAGCTGTCCACTATAATGATGAAGGAAAAAATGTGTCTCACTTCAGAATAAAAAAAGGTTTCTTAAATAAAAGAAGGAAAAAAAGAAAAAAATCTATTCACATTCATCTTCAGTGTAAAAAAAAACATTCCAACTCCAGAATATACTATAATTCTGCTCACTGCATTTTTGAGTTTACACCAAATGTTATCCTGAAACTAGTTTAAGTTAATAAATTGATAAAATAATAAACAGACAATTTAAGAAGATCTAAAACAAAAATCTACACTCCATACATTATGATTTAAATTCCTCTTATATCCTCCTTGGAAACTTACCCTGAAGGAGCACGTCCCAGTTCTCCATCCTGGAATATCTTTGTATCGTGAGTCACATTTTGGATGGTGCGTTTCCCTTCAGTCAGAGTCTGTACAAGACCCTGCACCATTGATTGTCTTGTGGCTTCAGAACAACACTCATATACAACACCTAAACCTTTAGAGGCTGCATCTTGCACCAAATCTGACAATGACAGAAAAGTAATATGTATAAATATGATTATCTTTATGTCACACACTATTTTAATGCCAAAGCTGAATAATTTAAAAAGCACTTTTACAATACTTTAAAGAACATGAATCTTTATCAATACCATACCATTGTTATCTCCAAGAAGATTCATGAAGGCAGACTGAATCCTAATCAGCCTTTTCTGAATGATGGGTTTAGTTCTACATTTCTTGAGCAGGGCAAGTAGCCAAATACAGGATGCCTGGAACATTGAATAACTATTGTCATTATGTCACTATCAAGTCCATCATACATCGCAAATACATAAATTGTTAATCTATTTCAGTATGATGATAATGATAATGTCATACCTGTCTGACACTGGGCTGTGTTTGTGATACATATTTGTCAAGAAGTTCACCAAGGAGCCAAGTAAGTGTATCATTGTCTGAATCTTGATCTGGTGACATATCTACTGTGGCATCACTGGATTCTGTAGTGTCCATGGCTTCTGCCTCCTCTACTGGTTCTGAATAAAGCAGAAATTAATATATCCATAGATTATTCTAAAATTATTGTGTATGAATTTTCGACTGTTTTCTATGGTTCATTTACATATATAGATTACTCCACATTCATGAAAACTCTTAAACATGAACAAGAGAATAATTGACATATGCTTTTCACATTGCAAGGGAAACAGAACTCACTCTCTGCCATTTTCACGTAATCTTTCTCCATGGCCTCATCTGTGTCTTTCTCTTTCTCATCTCTACTACCCTGTTAAAGAAAATTTAGTCATTAATTTACTGATGATTAAGGGATCTTCAGTCATGTCATAAACAACTGAAAATTATAAAAAATAAAAATGCAGTGAAAAAAGCATGCAGACAAATCAAAAGCACTGATTAATGAAAAAAAATATTCTTGTTTGTTCACCATGGACAAAGGACCTTTTCTCTGTAAACATTTTGGTCTTGAGTATCTACTTACCTCTTCCATGTTTTCTTCTTCTGACTCTACTGCTTTCTGCTCCTTCAGAGGATCCTGCTCTGTCCACATATTCCTTCCAGATGGTGATGTAACTCCTAGGGCACAGTCAGCGAGTGCCTCGCCCACAGCAAAATGAATTTCAATTTCATTTGTCTGTAGAATTGACAAGCATAAATCTAATATGCTCTATGGTATTATCTAAAAATTAATGAGAATGATTAAAGAGTGGAAAGTGATTTACTTGAAAGGTTGTCATCTTTTCTAATCACGATATCTCAGCTCTATCTTTGTTGGCGAGACTATAGGTAACTGCACTTCTGCCACAAACATGCATATATGTTTTGCCTAATGAAAATATTTAGTAATGCTTATGAAATACCAAGAATATAAATATTTGCCATTTACTGATATATGTGGTTGGATAAGTGTAGACAAAGTTGTGGCTAGTGGATGAGCCTGTCTGTGAGGAGTTAAAAAAACCTTGGATGGGATACATACAAAGTTAATAATAAATCCTGAAACAAAACCTAGAAAGTGCCATCAAAACTGAAACTTATCTATGTAAAAATGATCTTCCTTTACACAGAATCACAAACAGAATCTAGGTATTTTAAAAATGATGATGATACTAATAGGTTTTATGTCTTCACTCCCTCAGTTGTATGAATTAGGATAGTTCCTTCTTTTAAATGACTTTTATGGTGCAGGTTCTTTTAATTGCTGCACTCAGATATCATGGCATACTTGATGTCTATGTTTTTGGTTTGAGCCTTGGTGTCAAAATTGTCCTATATGATTGTCTAGTTACAACTACATTCTTCAAGGCATACTAAACAGTATGGAAAGTTGGCCAAAAACTAATTCTTCATACTTCTGTAAATACAGCCCTGAACAATGGGGATGTACAGCAAACCACAACTGAAATCACTAAATTAAAAATTGTGCAATCCCAGGTGCACTAGGCAATCAATCTTACCTCTTTGGCAAGTGCCAGAAGGGCTTCCAGAATTTTCTTCTTATGGGGAAAATTCTCTTGACCAACACAAATGTAACCACAAGTGGCAACTGACTGTTCCCTTATCTTAAAGAAAAAAGAAATACATGAGACAAATAACAATTTTAAAAGTTTTTTTCTTGTTTCAACCATATGAACAGTATTACATCCACATGGTTCTAACTAAAATGCCTCTAAAACTACAAATACAAACCTTTGAGGGTATCTTCTTGTTCCCAAAGATTGTAACAAGTGCTTTGATCAAGGCAAGAGATGTTACTGTTTTAGGTTCATCCTCTTCTGAGCCAGCCGGAAGGGGTAAGGGACCCTGCCTTGCCAATTCCCCAAGTGCCAATACAATTGCATTTTGCAGTGGGTTGTTTTCACTTAACAGCTGCTTCACTGTAGCAGAACATGAAATAAATATCAGAAAGCAACATAATGGATACTATATGGAGATGGAATGTCTATGCAGCAGTCATTATCAATACATATCTCTAATTAAAAAATAATAACACCTCTAAGAAAGCAGCTTCTCAGTTGCTTACCCAAGTCATGGACAATTGACTCATATGCAGGCCAGTCCTCCAACACAATATCTGCTTTCTTCATGATGTTTAAGTTGTTTGCATAGCTATGTCCCACAGCTAAAACACAGCTCTCCTGGCTATCAACACGCTGTATGAAATGTAAAAGTCAAAATGTGTTACAAAGAAGAAAATCTTGTAATAAAACAGTAGGACAGTTTCTTCTGATATTCCCGGATAACTCGACATCATTTAGAAAAATAACATACATTGTGGAAATCATTTTATAATCTGCCTTAGTCTGTTAAGAATTCGTCTTATGACAGTCATAAAAAAAAGCAGAAACAAGTTTTCTAATATGACTGTAAGACAAATCAGAACCACTGTCTAATACTCTCAGAATTACAAGGAAATACAATAAAAACACAGGTTCTAACTCTCACCAAATTTTTCATATTAGATACTGGGTAAACAATCTTTTCAAATTCCTGCTGATCTTGAACTTGTCCTGCAACAACACCAAACAAATGGGCCGCAACTTCACCATAGTGTCCTCCACGCAAGATAAATTTCTGAAAATAGACAATGAGACATTTACAAATGCAAAACCTGTGGTCAAGTATAATGTCCCAACATTTTGTAAGTAACTTATGAAGTTTCCATCACTAAACATTGGTTACTTGCTGAAAATTCTTATGAATGTCCCGACAAGAAGAAAGCCATTAAAATTTTTGGAATCTTTTTTCTCTCTTGTAAGCAATGTTTACAATTTGAAAAGAACTAACATGTAAAAATAAACACGTTTCAGAGACCTTAAAGTTTCCTGAATATCTGAATAATTCTGAAGATTAAAATAGCCAAGAAGAATTAAAAAAAAAGTACTATTCTACAAACTTACAAATCAAAACATGGGAGCCTAATCATAAACTAACCCTGATCCAGTCTAATTTGCGAGAGTAGTGCGACGAGAAATGATGTGGTGCAACAGCAACAACTTTCAGAATAGATTCCAAGGCTGCTGGTGACCAAGCATTGGCTGCAAGCTCCGCAAAACCAATATATCTCATGAAGGGATTAGGTCCTGGAATAATAAAAAGCAGATTATTGAAAAACTTGAAAAAAATTATAAAAAAAGAAAAGGGACAAGATAACAGTAGTAATAAAAATGGTAATATACCAATACTCAAAACAAATCACATTTAAAACCAATTTATATAGAATATTTCACATTCTTGAAAATTTAAACCTTTAAGTACTTTTTATAATAATAACTCATATATATAGTATATAAAGAAAATGTCAAATATGAACTTCACTCACAATGAACACAACACAATTTTCTTGACTGACCTTTTTCAATGCGACCAGTTGCAATTTTCTGATTATGTAAATCAATTATCTTCTGCAAAAGTTTCCCTACAGCTGGAGGATCTGGCCAGAACAGGCCTTCTCCACGACCAGTCTCAGTACCAGCTTCAACAGCTAAGCAGTGTTCTAGGTAGTTCAACATCTGTAACAATTTATATCATTAACCTATTAGCTTGTTCTGCTATAACTCCTAGTCTTTTATCACCAAATATATCATTCATACATATAATAATAACAATATTAAAAAGGCATCTGATAGTTTCAGTATTATAGAGATAGATATATTAAAAGGAATAGAGAAAAGTAATCACTTTTGATTGCCATTTGAAAGGAGAAACAAGGCATACACACATCTTTTGAAATTGCAAGTTACATATACACAGGAGGAAAAGCTACCTGCTCCATGATTGGTAAAGAAAATGGAACTGGCTGATTTGCTACATCCATCCACTTGCTCCTTGGCAGAGCATCGACACGCTCCAGTACATAGCTGATAACATAAGTAAAAGGTGGAACTTGATATGTAGGAGTCCCATCCTTAGACTGCTGCAATGGTTTGTACAGCTGTCGGCGGGCTTCTAATCGTATATCATCATGGCTGAAAGAATACAAAAAATTAAGCATTTCAAAGGTTATAATGTATTCTTAATCACTTTACAAAAATACCAATGAAAAGACATATATATAAATCTTTTACTAACCTATCTCCTGTGGCCACCATAAGAATGAATCTTGATGGAACGTGATCGTGGGGGAACACGGAAGCTGCATAGTGAACTGCTGTGCGTCTCAACTGTGCATTGTGGTGCAGGACATGTTCTGACAGCAGGATACACAGCTGATCTTGACTTGATGTATTCAGCTGTTTGCATACCGGAGCTACCATAGAAAGAGCCTCCTGAACTGCTAATAATACATCCCCTTCCTCCTGGGTAAGTGCATTCATCAGAGTCTGAAGATAATGCAGTTGTGATGGGTGAGATAGAAGGAGACTGGGAAGCTTTACTGAAAGTTTCGCCAAGGCTCCATATGCTAATGATCTCAGCTTAGGGTCAGACTTTTCTTCTTCAATGACCTTGACAACTCCGCCAAACAAGACACTTCCCACTGGAGCCAACTTTTCTTGGTCAGCATTGAATGCCATGTGATGCAAGAAGCTTACTCCTTGTTGCTTAAGCTTTACATTTGAATTCTGGCCCCAAAGACACTCAAAAAATACTTTCAAAGCAAGAGGAGCATAGTTGCAAGCCTCCTTTGATTTTAAAAAGTATGGCATAAGTTTTAAACGAATTCTGGTATTTGCTGGGTTCTTAAATTTGTCTGCCGGTGTGCGATCCTTTGGCATTAAGGTACCAAGAAACAATACATAGAGAGGTGCAATGACTGCACTGCTGTTCCACTCAACACTGCTTTCTATTCTTCTCAGTTGCAGATCAGCAGCATTTGCCACTGAAAATCTAGTATCTGCAGCACCAACAATCAGCTGAAGAACAACAGATGATGGAAGTAATACATCTGAACTTAAGAACTTTATAATAGAGACCTTCAGCTTCTCCAGATCTTCAGCCTTTGGAGGCGTCTCTCCCATAACACGTTTAAAACTATTGATACTCATACCAGCTGGTACTCCTGGCACAGGGGGGCCTTCTGAGTTATCTTGTGGAGTGTCAGATGGTCTTTGTTGTGATAATGGAGTAACTCTGAAAAAATAAATGTTGTGTTAGTGCTCTGTCATACAGGTGAGCTATTCCCCTGCTCTATTAAGCATCATAATAGCTTAGCAGAGTAATGGTGCAATCAGTAACATTGAGTGTCTTTTACAAGTATGTATTATTGTACTTACTGTCTGTTATATTGTATTCATACAACTCTTCCTAATGTGGCATACTGACAGTTTAGATATAACTGGAAAGATTCTATTGTATAATAAAAAATGAAGCTTACCCATACGGTAGAAGCAGAACATCCAACATGAAATCCAAAAGCAGCTTCGTTATTCCTGGTCGTTCTCGCAAGCCAAGCAATGAAGCTGTCTTTTCGGCTGAATCAGGGATTTTCATGTGACCAAATACTGGTACCATCAGAAGTAAAAGGCTGGAAAAAATCTCCTGTTAATATCTTATCCCTTAATTGCAGAAAAAAAAGAGTCTTTATCACCATTACATTACTTTTCTACACAACTAGTCAAATCATGAAATTTATTTTCAATACATTCCTAAATGATCCTATACAGACATAATGCTGCCTTCCCCTATCAACTTTCCAAATCTTACTTATATCATGATATGTAACTGGTATCCCATGAATACTGCTTAGACCATGTGACACTTTACACTGCAACATATACATTAAAGATAGAATACAAATAATTTGAGCCAACTATAATAACAGTCTATGTATCTGAAAAAATGAATAACATAAAAAATCTTAAATAACAAACTACATACAAACATAATAAGCTACTAAACTTTGTATCCTATAAACTGGCATGGCTCAACTTTTGAGGACATCATTCTAATGAAATCTGATATCAAGAAATTCCCTATTAATAGCTTGTGCAATATTGTCATAAAATAAAACTGAAAATATAATCATTTGATATGGATGATAGTGAATCTCATCTAACACTTTCCTGACAGTAACGTGGTAGAGAAGGAGACTGGCTAACCTGTCTTGATGTTGCTGAGGTTTCCCCTCCAAACTGTTAAGCATCAGAGGCAAAAGTTCCACCTGCTTATTCAGATCCAACCGTGGATATCCCATTTTGATGTAGATGATTGAGAAGTTCTGTAAGGATGAATCTGATTTTAACATTTATCAAGTAATGACAAGAGAATCAATAACATCTACCAGCAAATTCCTAAAATCTGTACCATAATAGCTGTGTCCCACTGTTAGCAAACCAGACCTTGACACATCCAAATAATTACCTGGATCCAAATTCCACAAGTCATTTCTTTTTGCCATCTTGTACATACTTCCTTTCCCAACATGATTCAAATAACTCAAACACAAAATAAACCAGAGCAAATATTTTGATCAAAGGACAAGTACACTTTATTCACAATGATTTCACACCAAGCAAGCAGAAACAGACATGTAAGCCTATCTGGCACTGCTGCCAGAAGCAAATACATCTCCCTAAAAAAAAAAATCATAAACACTCTCCTACAAGATTTTCAAATGAATTGTGAAAACACACACACACGGAATCTATACAGATGTTCACAAATATCACATATCAGATAGACTGCTTTCAAAGAAAGTCATATTGCATTAAACAGGCTATGCTAACAAACAAAACATGTTATGAAGATAAAATCTATTTTACTGTTTAACACCTATAACACACTAGCAACCATAAAAGACAAAGTACAGATGCTTATAAAACTGCAATCTGTTTTTATACAAGATCCATACAACACCCTACATACCACTTCATATCCAATCATATCCCCTTCCCCTTGTCAGACAATATTCTAAAATCAATTGATTTCCCTGAGACAGTCCAGCCTCATGGATCTTTTAAACTTGCCTTCATTCTCAAAACATGTTCCCTTATCAGATGGATATTGATATAGATGTAAAACTATACCTTACCTACTCTAGGTACTAACCAGAAAGAGCATTACTAAACTAACTTGCCCCAAAAAATGCACTAAAAGCACTGTACAACTATGTCCCCAGTTGTCACAAGGAGCCAAAAAACATAGTTCCACACCTCATTCATGAAAATATAAAATGTATTTTGGTTTATATGACCTGAAGAGATAATATGGAGTCTCCTCAATGAAAACAATCTATCACCATCACAATACAGTAGGACAAATAACAAATATATACCTTAGAAAATGCCATACAGCAAAAATGCATTTGTAGAGAAAGGGCCAACAGCACTGTAAAGGGAAGGCAAGGAGCCTTGATACCACATGAGTGTCTATGTGGGCTGGGTCTACAAGCCACACGCTCAACAGTGTCACCACTCAAGTAAGCCTATTCCCCAGATTTTGGTCCACACACAAACCTTGATGCACCCAGATCCAAATGTTAATGAACCTCCCTAAATGAAAACTGACACCAAAAATCCAAAATCATGGAACATCTTAAACTTGTAAATCACTCAGTTAAACACTTAGATAAGCAACTAGATAAATTATACAAAGCAATCAAGGTCAATGTCATAAAAGCTTTTAAAAATTACACTAAACAGGAAACAAAGGTATAATTACCGTAACAAATGCTGTAGCACTTGGATCTTGGTACTGGGCAAGCAGAGCCTCAACAGGCAGCTGGATAGACTCATGATCTTTGACCCGTCGATTCACATGGATTAACAATTCCATAACCTTAAGAGAAAATGGTATTAATCATATATTCATCGGATTTGTGATTTAAAAGTTGAATATCTTAAAAGATTTTTTATTTACTTTGGATGACATATATCTAAATTTCTGAAGTAACCATCAAAAAGATATACA
>NC_091562.1:41623081-41638081 GCF_042767895.1 Penaeus vannamei
ATTATTGTCATTGTTGTTATTATTATTATTTATCATTGTCATTATTGGTTTCTGTTTCTCTTTCTGTCTTTGTTTCTTTTTATGTCTGTCTGTCTGTCTGTCTGTCTCTGTGTGTGTCTCTCTCTCTGTCTCTCTCTCTCTCTCTTTGTGTCTGTCTGGTTCTCTCCTTCCCTCCCTCTCCTTCTCCCCCACCCTCTCTCTCTAGTGTATGTATATACCATAAATATATACATATCTATCTATCTGTATATACATATATACTTAACAATTTGCCTATCTATTCATTCATTCACCTATCTATTTAACATTTTATTCATCTATCCATTTATAAATTTATCTATTTATCAGTTTATATATTTTTTTCTCGTCATAGCTATCGCTCCCTTGTTATAAAAAAAACTGAGAACCACTGGTATAGGGTTTCCATACTCTACGTAGATTTGTATGGATATATAACATCTTCAAATTTTTACTTTATTTCGCACTTTGATGTTAAAATTCCAAGTTTTTGCGAGTTTGGACGTGTCCGATCAACATAGGAACATCCAGTACATATAGGGGAGATCTATGATACATTCTCAATCTATACAAAAAATGAGTAAGCTCAATTATCTAGTGTAAAAAGATGAATTATGTAATTAGACTATTAATTTCTAATTAGACTATTTTCTAAAGATTCTTCTGCTCCTTGAAATAGTCAGTCTGTTTGGAATCACTTTTCCACATCTATCAAAAGATAGGTCTATTAAAGAACAGATAATTTTGGTCTGGATATTTACTCACAAGCACACGTTTTCCATAAAGATGGAGTTTTATTTTCCATATCATAATCAAAGTACAAATAGTGCCATGAACTCCAATAAACAGTGCTGGATGTGAAAGGTTTGTTTATGCGGGCCATTGGAACCAAAAACGTCAAGAAAGATGTCATTTTCATCTCAGTTGGACGATGAACATAATGATTATCAGCTGATGACCAAAATCGACAATGCAAAGAATGTGTTGCATCTATTGAAAGCTGTCAATTTTCGTGATGTGAGTTAGAACCTTGTATTTCGTCGATACTAAATAAACACTTCTAAATCGTAATTTTTTTAGATGTGACTTAAAATCCTCGAAGGGCGACTTGTTTTTCATTTGTGTTGGCCTTTACATAATGGAATAATTTCAGTTTCACTATGCCATTAGTTAGGAGGAAAATTTTACCTTTATTGGACGTAATAAACGAAAATAAGGAACTTTTCTTCTATGGGTTTTCCATCGCGACTCGATATTTACAAAGTTATGACGTATGTGAGATAAGAAGGAATAATGTGTAAGGACTGAATAAAAATAAAGTTATCAGTTATGACTAATTTTTAATAATTATATTAACTTATATTAGCTCACATACCTAGCAAGGAATAGCAAACGTTCTTTCAAAATTTCATGAACATTAACTTTGAAAAAAGAAGTGCATAGCGTTTATGTAAACATGTTGGTATCAAGCAAACAGGAAAGAATAGGAAATGTACAATATCTTAGTATATCCTTTGAGATTTAGTTATATCAGAGGTATGTGCTCATTTCTAGATATATTGGTTTGTGTACAAATTTCAGGTTTGTTGTAAACAGACATAATTTTACTAATGCCTAAAAGTCAGCAAATCATAGATGCAATTTGAATATAGAATATATTTATATTATTGTTGGGACTCATGATTTCTAGGTCAAATATATTTTGACAAAAATATTATAATATTTAGGTTTCTTTTGTCATTGCTTGTTCATTTTATCTGTATTTTTTAATTCAAATGTCATCTGAATGCACATGCTGGATTTGTATAATATTAATGCAACATATAGTTTGGTATGATGTAGTATGAAGGGAAATGAGTGATGTTTTGACTCATTCTGATGTAATATATAATATATTTATATTATTGTTGCGACGCATGATTTCTAGGTCAAATATATTTTGACAAAAATATTATAATATTTGTGTTTCTTTTATCACTGCATGTTCATTTTAACTGTATTTTTTTATTCAAATATCATCTGAATGCACATGCTGGATTTGTATAATATTAATGCAACGTATAGTTTGGTATGATGTAGTATGAGGGGAAATGAGTGATGTTTTGACTCATTTTGATGTAATATATATAGTTTTATTGTCCATATATCATCCAGTTCATACCTTTAATAAAGGCTCGTGTTTGATAAAGCATTCTTACTAGTTTCATTTTTACTGAACTGACTGGAACAGCTTTGGAAAGACTGAAATGGATTACACTAAAGTGGTCATTGTTTTATCGTGAATTAACATATAAATCTGAAAGAAAAGAGTAATTATAAAGTTAAAGAAAGTGATTGCTGATAATCATGGGTTATGCAGTGTATTTCTTTTCTCCAACAGACGGCCACAGTATTTGCTAGCAGTAATGGATTGAAAGTCACAGTTGAGGAAGCAAAGTGTATCCAAGCCAATGCTTTTATCCAGTCAGACATGTTCCAGGTAAGTATATCTCTTTTAACTTAGTTGTGTGATAAGACAATGCAGAGATTAGCTTATAGAAACGCACACGCACTCGCACACTCGCGCACACACACACACACACACACACACACACACACACACACACACACACACACACACACACACACACACACACACACACACACACACACACACACACACACACACACACACACACACACACACACACACACACACACACCATAAAAAAGGGAAAAAAGAAAAGAAAAAAAAACATGCTTTTATATGCTAAGTATATGACAAGGAAAAACATGAATTCCTGGATACCCCATGACTTGCAAACATTGTGGATAATGGTTTACCCACTTTAAACTCACAAATATCTTGTCATTGATTGTGACAGTTTTTTTTTTTTTTCATTATCTAGCAGTAATTTTGGTGCACTAATCAAAGGTTATATATTAAGTGGAGAAAAGGATTTCGTTATTTCAAAAAAGGAAATTCCTTGCAATCTATTGTCATCATTGCTGTGATTTACAGAAAATAACTTGAAGAATGAGGTCGTCATCTTTTAATTTAACCGACAGTAGTCCAGACCAAATATGGAAATGTGTTGATTTTGGGTCCCCTGGAATAAGGGACCATGTAATGATTTTGAGCTGACTGCTTATCCTTTACTTCAAACTTTCAGGAATATAGCATACGAGAGGATGTTATAACATTCAAGGTGAACTTGAATGTCTTTGTTGAATGTCTCAATATCTTTGGTGGCAGCAGTACTCCTGGCATTACACCAGCGCTGAAGATGTGCTACAATGGCTATGGTTCACCACTTATTCTGTTGTAAGTTCATTTTCTTATTTTATTGCTTACAGCTTCATTTATTTATCACTTACAACCTCAATTTTTTAGGTGCCTTTTACTACACTTAATAAAATACAGTTCTTTTACTCAGACTAGAAGAAGCCGGGGTGTTGACAGATTGCAGTATACGGACTCAAGAGGCAGATGATACTCTTGACTTCAATTTCTGTAACACAGGTAGTAAAGTTATCAGCTAATGATTACTTGTAAAAGGGATTGTACTACACTAAGTATAAGGGGGGAAGAAATGTGCCATATATGTATATATTTTGAGTGGTTTCCTGAATATGAACAGTTCCTCACCTTGCATGATGTACTTACACAATGTACTTATGACAATATGACTGTAATGATATATCTCCATTAGTTGCATAATATTACTGTCCTCATATTATTTTGTTTACTAAAGGATAAGAAATATTCCAGGAGTGATCAATAAAGTGATAATGAGATCTGAGTGTTTGAAGGAGGTATTTTCTGAGCTTGACATGTCCAGTGACGTCCTAGAAATTTTGATGTCTCCAGATCCTCCATATTTCCGTCTCTCAACTTTTGGAAATTATGGAACTAATCATGTAAGTTTTCCATAAGGTTTTAATCTATGTAGTACAGTTTTTCATTCAGAACAGAAGATGGGATGTTGACTTAGATATTGGTTTTGACTCTACCATCCTGGGGATAGTAATGCAAAGATGTCAAGTTATCTGGCCTCTCAGTGTTTCTTGCAAACACATTGTTATCACATCTTGGGCTCTCATTATTTTTAATATTTATAATAGATCCCATTTCTGTTTCTGGAGGATTTTCAGTTTGTCTTCCAAAAGAATGCTGTAAAAAAGGAATTTTCCATACTTCTTTGGCATTATCTAATACATATTTAACCTTTTTATTATATGAAATATAAAATCAAGAATATAATTGAAAGTAATAATATGACATGCCCTTATTTTCAGCAGTTATTATATCCTATCCTTTATATTGATATTTACTGATTAATTAGAGATTCCTTCCTGATTTCTATTGATTTCTATTTCTCGTTTTCCATCCATTAGTTTCAGTTACCACTCACAGCACTGATTTTGACAATTCAGTCCACACTGAAAGAATTGAGTTTTGCAATTCAGTTAAGATTCAGATTATTAATTTTTACAGATCAATTAAGACAAAGATTTGTTTTTTTACATTTCACAGACAGATATACCAAGAGACAGTGACATGGTGGAGAATTTCTCATGCACTCAAACTATGACCCAACGGTACAAGCTCTCACTTCTGCGGCCATCTATTAAACCTCTAAGTGCTTCTCAGAAGGTGTCAGTTCGAACAGATGAGCGAGGTTTCCTCTGCTTACAGTTTATGATTAAGACCGAAGATAACCATATCTGTTTCGTCGAGTTCTTTGTAAGTATTGTGATTTTTGGTGTTCTATACAGGTAGAGTTTCTGCTCTAGTAATGATTAGAAGATTTATATAAGTTGATTTTTAGTAGAATGTATTGGTGTTTGTCATTACATTGTGATCGCTGATCGCTATCAGTGCTGCAATATAACAAAAAAAAAAGAATATTTTTAATGGCTATTAAGTATAATAGAAAGTTTGTAGAATCTATCATAAATAGATGGATAGACAGATATGAAACTATCCTGTAACCTTTTCTCATTCCAGTGCTGTCCAGATGAAGAAGGAAGCGAATAGTTAACATGAAAGAATATATATTGCATCCACTACAATTTAGAATGCTTATTGGCAGCAATGCATAGTAGGTTTATTTATCTTTATGCAGCAATGCCTGTCGGAGAATGGATAAGGACCACTGTCAGTTGGCAAGTTTTGATAGAGATAAACCAAAGTTATACTATATACAGAGTGATATTTATTTGTTTGGGTATTTTATCAATGAAAATTCTATGCATTATATTTTGGGAACAAAAAGTGTTTAAAGAATTAGTTAGTATATTATTTGTGCTATTACATTAAAAGAATGAGATGTGGTTAGATTGGAGATTCTTTTCTATAACAAATGTGAATCTTTTTTGTATTTTTGCAGAAAAAAAGAATACAAAAGTAACTTTCCGTATTTTTGCCTCCCTTCTATAGCAAACTGACCTATGAAAGAAATATTCAGAAAACTGTTCTTATATTCTTCTTTCTAAAATATGTTTAGTTAAGATCGTAAAACAATTAGAGAATCAATACATATATTTTAGTTTCCCCATGAAGTCCATCGATAACATAGTTACCTGTCTTGTCATTTTCATTATGACCACAGGCATCTCCAAATGTTCTTGATGAGAGAGTTCGTAACCCTTGCTGCTAGGCCAATATGTCTGCTGACTTTCTGGTCTGACAGCCCAGAGTTATGAACTACACTACCAAGATAAGGAAAGTTCTCTGTGACTTCAATGTCCTTGACACAAGCAAGTACTGACCGAACAGGTTCTCCTAGCAAGTCCCCAAAATCCCAGATCTTGGTTTTGGTCGAGACCTCTAGATCCAAGGGCTTTGCTTCATTACTAAATGCATCCAGGGCTACCACTAAGGTTTGCAAAGACTCAGATAGGATAGTAACATCATCAGCAAAGTCAAGGTCAGTAACCTTGATATTGCCCAGAGTTGCTCCACAATGACTAATAGTCAATAATAATGAAAATTCAGTAAAATGTTCCAATAAGTCATGAAGCACAACTTCCCGTTTCTCGGCACTGTCAGCATCTGCTTGGGGTGAGAGGAAAAGACAAAACACTATATTGAGGAGCTGTTTGTTGTCCAAGTAGGTAAAGTAAAGGTTTGATGAATTTTTTGTGATTTAGCTCCTGTTACTAAGGTTAATGTTACCAAGAGTGACGTACAAAGGGAAATAAACACCATACTTCTTATAACGAAAGAAATAGTCATAAACACATGTACAGCTACTGCGGTCTTATATTTACCAAAAAAGGTGAAAATATCAGCTATCCACAGTACCCTCACATAACCAGAGTTCTTAATGTCGCCTTATCTATAAGTTGGCAATGAATAGAAAGTAGGAAACGATAGTTTGGAATTTTGGGTTCACATGATAACCTGGTTTTGCATCGCTCCATACAAGTTCAGTTTACATGAGGATTGATGTATTTCTCGTGATTTAGCTCCTGTAAATGGTGACTTTCCGGAAAGGCCACGTGACGAATCTGTAGTCTCAGTAAATCATTTTTTATATCATATTCGTTTGCTTGTGCTAGGGTTTTGCTTCAAGGTCCTTGACTTTTAGAGTTCACCTGATTTAATACTTTCTAAAGTATTTGCTTGTTTTATATTGATGATTTTTCCTAAAATTCAACTGCATTTTAAGGAAAGTCACAATAGGCTTAAATCAGTGATTGAGAGGGTAACACCAAGGGACGAATGCTCACTGTAATGTTCAGTAAAATTCTAGTTTCTTCTCGCGCTCTCTCACACTTGTGTATTGCTTCACTATTTTTTTCATTTGCGACAGAAGTATATAGATGTTTCTTAGGTTCCTTCGCTTTGTTGTTTCCATATTTTTTTTGCCTTGGTAGTGGCAGCTAATGGAAACTACACCAAAAGCCACATTATAAATTACTGATTTCCACTTTGAATGTAATAGGTATCATAAGGAAACGTATTAGGGAGCAGTTCATTCACATGAAATGTAGAAACACTTTGGCACTGTGTATCGGTCTATTTGATTGTGAGTGTCTCTGAAAAGAATATGGAGATATACGCCAGGCTATGCAAGAGTCACAACGGATGTAAAGGAATTTGCTTAAAATCTTGAATGATACAAGATTTTTCTGAAAAATTAATAAGATGGACCATTGACACCATGGACCATGCTGTTAAGTTGTGGTCTGCTCATGAAGACAGAACCAATTTTCAGTTTGAAGAAGTTATGCACTTTTCTTTTGCCCCCTCTCTCTTTCTCTTTCTTTCTTTCTTTCTATCTTTTTCTTTCTTTCTTTCTTTCTTTCTTTCTTTCTTTCTTTCTTTCTTTCTTTCTTTCTCTCTCTCTCTCTCTCTCTCTCTCTCTCTCTCTCTCTCTCTCTCTCTCTCTCTCTCTCTCTCTCTCTCTCTCTCTCTTTTCTTTCTCTCACTTTCTCTTTCCTCTCTCTTCCTCTCTCTCTCTCTCTTCCTTTCTTTCTCTTTTCCTTTCTCTTTCTCTCTTCCTCTCTCTCTCTCTCTTCCTCTCTCTCTCTCTCTTCCTTTCTTTCTCTTTTCCTTTCTCTTTCTCTCTTACTTTCTTTTTCTCTTTCTCTCTCTTTCACTTTGTCTCTCTCTCTCTCTCTTTTTCTCACTATTACGATACCTTCGCGTGACGTCACAACACATCGTAGCTACAACCGGGAATAAATTATATTAGATTCGCATAGTGTTCGAGAGAAATTATTCAGAATTTAAAAGTAACTTTATTTAACAGTTTGAGCTATAAAACAACTCCGAATTATATCCTTTTATCATTGATATATCAATCTTTCACGAGCAGCATAATGATATCGGGAAATGATACGAGAACAGTGATACCACTTGGCTAACATTTTCAATATTGACATGTTTCCCCAGCTGCAACTTTCTTAACGTTTGATACTACGACTTACTTTCCACCCCCTCCCACCTTCCCCCTCGGTTGAGTATACGGTCCCAGGTTTCAACTTGGTTTCACAATTTAACGTTCCAGTCTACTATCGGCCGAGACGCTGATATGTCTATTAGCCGTAATGTTTGTACATAGGGATCTTTAGACTTTGCTTCCATTTGCAAACACAATTACAAACAAACACAATCGCACACACACGTATATGCACAGTCTCACAGGCAGAAGCACATAAAAGGCCTTTTTTCCGGTGCCAGGAAACTGTCATCTGGTCCAGTGTTGTCCAAAATGGGGTTCCGCTACATAGACTATAAAGGTACGTTGACAAACAAGGAACGCACACGCACACGCACACGCACACGCACACGCACACGCACACGCACACACACACACACACACACACACACACACACGCACACGCACACGCACACGCACACGCACACGCACACGCACACACACATACACACACACACACACACACATACACAGAAAAAATCACATGTTCTATGAATCATATTTTTATTCGTGTACTAATTTCGAATTTATTGACCAACACTCCTGCAATGCAGTCTTTTCATAATTAATATATTATTTGCATTATCCTATACAAAACAGTCTATTTAGCCATGGTGGACTGGGGGGGGGCGTAAAGGTGCTGTCACACTAGCACTTTTTCCGTCAATTTTCTGACAATTTTATTTAACATCAATACAAACATTCTCGAATATAACTCTTGATTTGACTATGATTGGCTGAAAAAGTTGACGAAGGTTTTCAGACGGAAACGTTCATTATCGTCTGACTGGAAATTCGACAATTCGCTCGAAAATTGACGAAAATTCAGAAAATTGTCAAAAAATTGACGGAAAAAGTGCTAGTGTGACAGCACCTTAACAGTACATGGAGGTAATAGAGGGTACAGCCAGCAACAAAAGCGATGACGCCTCGCCGGCCCTGGCTCGGAGAGATCATGCCCTTCTTGTCCTGAGAGGAGGCCCACCAAACAACCAGGGCATAGTTAGGATGATTCGAATGTGAGGACGAGGAAAAGTACGGAAATCAGGCGAAGTGCAATAATGACTGAAATATATACGAAGAGAGAGAGAGAGGGGGGGATCGCTTTTATTTCTGTTTAGTTGTTAATTTGATGGATATATTGGAAACCTGCATTAAGAAATAAGTTATCGTATATTATTCCGAAAATAACTATCAAGAAATCTTATCGCATTGTTCTATTTCAATTCCTTGTCATATATTTTATATAAACTTAAACATTGTTGGAACTGACTATTCGTCAGACGGAAACATCCTTCATACATATATGAAGGATGATTATTATTATACGGCTCTGCATTATCCTAAGCAGTTACTCTCTCATTCTTATATCACCTGGATCCGCTATTTAGATAATGGTAAACTTTTAATATATTTAGAAAATAGCATATGACATTAATTCTTTATATTTCCAAATGTTTACAATTATTTAATTACCAAAAATAACTCAATTAATATGTAAAAGACGGATATCAAAAGCAATGGGTTTCTTGAATAGTTTGGAGGGGGAACATCGACAAGGTAGTGGACACCAGCTGCTGAAACGACAAATAAAGGCGTATAGTTACGGCTAAGGGAGTATCCCCTTAGCCTTGGGTAAGGTGAAGCTTGACTCGGCGTTTCGCGGGGTTAGTGAGTAAGCGTGAATGGGGAAAGGGGTTCGCTGGGAAGTGCCCAATCTAGCCAGGTGTAAAGACTGTCAATTAATAATTTGACACTAAACGATATGTTAATAGTATAAGTTTCGCAACACCTGAATCCTATATACCCCACCATCATTATATTAATGCACCGCTACACACATTCACTGCTTTTCATTTTACACCAATCATTTTCACCAACAGTTTCGGAAATAATATGATAAATTAGGTTGACTAACGATGCACTTTAAATCAATTTATATTTCAAACTTCAAGCTGATATAATAGACATTAACACTTTCTATAAGTATATGATTGCGAGAGGCGGAGCTAAGTGGCCCATCACACTCAAGTTGACTCCAACCAAACCGTGCTTCTCGATTCATGAACGTGACTGGAGGTCGTGTTTCGTAGGAGGCACCCAAACGAAATAAAAGGAAAACAAGGGAATCGATACCTATACCTTTACAGCCCATTATCCTCAAAGTTTTGCGGCCAAAGCCATTTATTATGTTTGGTAGCTCAAGAGACGCTATTTGAGAAGATACATTATTCACACCCACAAATATTACTCAGTGTGTATGTGTGTGAGTGAGTGAGTGAGAGAGAGAAAGAGAGAGGGGGGAGGGGGGGAGAGTGTGAATGAGAGGGAGAGGGGGTTGCAGACACTAGCCTCAATAAGAGGGACTGAAACATAGCCGAACACTCACTCCTTGCTTTGCCTAGCGAATCTAAATCCCCCCTCCCCCCCATTTCCTAACTATGTCCAGGTTGTTTGAACGTGTGCCACCTTTCAGGTCAACAAGGGCAAGATCTCTCCAAGCTTGGTCTGGCGAAGCGACATCGCTTTTGTTGGGTGTACAATAGGCGAAAATGTTTAGACAACACTAATCTACTCGAAACTTTTTCGCATAATTATTTATTTCGATAATGCTTGTACACTTTATATGATATATATTATTGGTTTAATATCTATGTATTTATTACATGTGATTAAATAGGTAAATTGATTGATGAATAATGAAAATATATGCGATGATTATACTTATAAAATGCTTTAGTCGGCTGATATATACGTCACTGATAAAAATAGCTCGGGTAATGTTGAGAATATACCAATTTATGTATTAGATGTGCTTGCGGTAGAGTTGCATATAAGCCAAAGTTTCACATTTTGCTGCACTTTCTAATGTTCTTGGCCAATTTAAAGTGTGGTCTGTATATTAATTTCATCTTTATATATATATATATATATATATATATATATGTATGTATGTATATATATACATATATATGCATTTATATAATGTATATCAATATCTATATCTATATAAATTTATATAATATTTATGACACATATATGTGTGTGTGTCTTTGTTTATATGTGTATATTTTTGATCGTATTTTTTTCGAAATTCCCCTTCGTTTTATCTGTAAATTTCCGTATTAGAGAAAATTTCACCGCGAGAGAATGTTATCGCCTGCTCTGACCCTGAGCGGAGTGACGAAACAAGCAAACCAAAAGGGTGGTAATGCGATATCGCTCGAGTAAAAAAACAAAATCATCCTCTTGCTTTTTGAATGACATGCTGTTGTTTTCTGTTGTTGTTTTTTTACGAGTGTGTATGTAGCGTACTCCCTCTTTCGGTTCCTCGGGTGACAAATCCTTCCCCACTTCTTTCCTCAGCAGATTTTTCTTCCCTAAGCTTTCCTATGGCTTCCCGGTTGACAGTCGTTGAAATAGACCCGTTTAGTTTATAACTATTCCCGAGCAGACCATTGGCTATTCATTCATATAAGTATTCGATTAGAAGACGTTGTCAAAGTTATTGATATCTTGCTTTTAGGAATGGAGAATTGCTTTTAACAATGGAGAAGAAAGTGGAAGCGAATAGTCTTTAAAGTTTAGCTAAGTTATGATGAGTCATGGTGCACTCGGCAGATTTTATCAAGTTGTAATGCTCGTAATCGGCACTGTTGAAGATTAAAGATAAAGAAAGGATTCGAAGATAATTTATGGTTATCTTTCCCGTCTTTCGCCGACTACTATCACATTTGGTGAGAAGAAATAAAAAGATGAAGAAGAAATGCACAGCCTGGCAGCAATTTCAAGGTCACCAGTTCAGGCTCACAGGCATTCGCTTGTGGCAATAACAACCACTCGGCGAGCACTTCCATTCACGTTGTAAAGAACAAAGACGAAAGAAAAAGACAACGAACACTACTGGAAAATTATCGTACTTTACGCTCATTGCATTAGTGCGAGGACAGCGTCGAGGAAAAGCTATCAGTCTACTCGCGTGGGAAGAAGTCAGAAGTCCGCGCTCGTTGCTGTGTTTAAGGTGCGTCCCTTTCGTACAGTGGTTATTAGCCTTTTTAGAGTCACGAACGTCTTTTTAGAGTCTTTTTAGAGTCTCTCTCTCTCTCTCTGTCTCTCTCTCTCTCTCTCTCTCTCTCTCTCTCTCTCTCTCTCTCTCTCTCTCTCTCTCTCTCTCTCTCTCTCTCTCTCTCTCTCTCTCTCTCTCCGTCTCTTTCTCTTTCTCTTTCTCTTTTTCTTTTTTTTTTTTTTTCTTTTTTCCTTTCTTTCTTTCTTTCTTTCTTTCTCTCTCTCTCTCTCTCTCTCTCTCTCTCTCTCTCTCTCTCTCTCTCTCTCTCTCTCTCTCTCTTTGCCTCTCTCTCTCTCTCTCTCTCTCTCTCTCTCTCTCTCTCTCTCTCTCCGTATCTTTCTCTTTCTCTTTCTCTTTCTCTCTCTCTCTCTTACTCTCTCTCTTTCTCTTTCTGCCCTAGAAATAGTCACATAGACTCAAGTTTGCTTGCAATGTGTATGGTGTACTGATAATGTTTATATTGTATCTATTGAGATTAGATTACCTCATTAATATATGATACACAGAGTAGTATTAAACCTCAATTTAAACAACCCCCCCCCCCAAATGCACCTTCATAAATGTAGATTATTTTATCCGATAACCACGTACACCCCCACCCCCCACCCCACCCCCACCCACACCCACACAGAAACCCATCCAAGATTAAGACACCCTGCTTTAGTACAATTTATTTAATGAATTCTTCAATGGCAATTTGTAAATCCTCAGCAGAAGATCCTTTTATCGTCAAATACCAACGATTTAGGCACCAATGTGTTTGTTTGTTTGCGGCGTCTAATTATGATAGGGTGTCAGAGATAACTTACCCACGAAACACCTCTCGCTTAGTCTGGAAAGGTTGGCTGGGGACATTACGAGGTAAAAGCGGAAGAACTTTCACATAGTATACATAGTAGGAGCATCGTATATGTATAAATGTATGTATATACATATACATACACATACGCATACGCATACGCACACGCACACGCACACGCACACGCACACGCACACGCACACCCACACACACACACACACACACACACACACACACACACACACACACACACACACACACACACACACACACACACACACACACACACACACACACACACACACACACACATACACACACACACACACACACACAAATATATATATATATATATATATATATATATATATATATATATATCATTCATATAGATATTTATCTCAAACGTATATATGATCATATACATAATGTGAATATATAGATTGATGGTAAATATAAATATGAAAGAATTATCCTATTTTATCCTTTAAGATTATAAGTTTATAAGTTTATACGTAGACAGTAACAGTTGTATATCTAGTCTTTGTTTCTGATGACATTGTACATATCTCTATTAGCTTTTATCTAATTAATTTGTCATTAAAAATAGCTTGAGGTTCATGCATTATATTTACGGTAATAAGTTAACACCTTCTGCTTCTTTTTGTTTTATGTATCTGTTAATTTTCATCGTTTAATTAATTTATAGGCGCGAGATCACATGATTAGAGGCTGGAAATGGTCTTATTTATATAATTGATGAAGAGGCCTTACCTGTTGCTTGTTTATAAAGTGTATTACTAATTTTATTGACAAACGTGTTCAACTTTTCATAATTTCTGTGTTGCAACATTTTTAAAAGGAAAAAAAAAAACTAACATGTCGGATGTGTTGTGTCACTTTCCTGAAATTTCTTACTTTATTTTCCCCCGGAAATTACTCATTTAGGATGATAGAATCACCATGTTTAGTATGATAAGATGGTAGACGTTCTTAGTATGTTAATGGAAAGCGTGTATAGGGTAGTATATTCATGAAGACACAAATATGCTATTTGAAAAAAAAAGATCTTGAAAGAATTTTTTTTTTTTTTGGCAGTTATTAGTGATTTACTTACATGTATAACCGAATCATTGGGTTTGAAATATTAAATACAATGATAACCCGTTGCTATGCGTTCGCCGATAACACCGAGGAAGGCAAACACAACCCTTGGCGACCTCCACAGGCTCCACACATTCCGTGACTTGCAACTCCTGCCACGTCGGCCCCCAGTTGCCTCAGGGGAAGACCCATCACCGAATGCGTGGGAGAGAGACCAACACTCCGCGTCTGTTCCCTTAAATACAACGAAGAGCGTTCACGAAGGTTCACTCCGCCGGTACCTTCTCAGACAGAGGTAGAAATAAGTCGTGAGCTTCATCCGTCCGCCCGGGATGCTGTGAGATAAGGGACATCCTCGAGAACGGACACGGATCCGGTCATTTAGTTATCATTTCCTTACAGGGTTCGTCATGGAGACCGAGAAGAAATGGCTGTGGAAGGCGACCATGGCGGAGATGTTCTTCGACGCCTCCAACCGGTTCCAGACCTTCATGGTGAGTTACCAGCTGACCGTCGCCACCGCCGCCCCCCTTCTCGAGGACCAGGTCACCTCCGCGCTCTCACACCTCTACAGGTACGGTTGCATTTTCCGCTCGGTTGATTTTCAGGGGTTGTGGGGTTGGTGGATGGACACTCATTAGGGAAATTCAACTAAGATTATTCTTCTTCAGTCCGCCAGTCGTATTCATGTCAGAAGGTATTACGTGATAATGATTTAATTTTAAAAACTGGCACTCATGTACCTCTCACACTACAGACTTGCACAGGATACAAATTTTATCGAAGACACGAAAGTTAGACGTCAGAAATTTATTTAACTAGACCGTAATCACCTTCGCCTTTCCTTCGCAGAAAAACGCCCAATTTGAGGGCGTGTTTTGACCAGCGGGACGGAACCACCTGGCTCAGGGAGATGGCGAAGGAGAAGATTGACTTCGAGGTGAGTATTGGGCCTTCCTTTAACGTCAGACTTTGCGTGGAATAGCACAAGGTTGTGGCCACATTTTGACAGGCAATAAGTTAGTATATGTTATTCAGTGGCGTGGCTAGTCATATATAAGTGGACGGCTAAAAAAGTGTCG